>NW_008825566.1:3721316-3743562 GCF_000699105.1 Pygoscelis adeliae | reverse complement strand
CCCCGAGGAAGCGAGGTGCTGGCAGCGCTGGCGGGGTCGGTGCCGGGCGGTGGTCGGCCCAGGTGGCAGGCTGTGGAGGTACCTGTCGCTGAGGGTAGCGCAAAACCATGTGGCGCAGGCGTGTGTTGAGGTAACGGAAGAGATCAGCCCCCGTTCTGCACCTAACCATCTCCCCTCCGCCAGAACGGACACAGAGGCAGCTCAGCGCTCAGGAGCTGCGTACACAACGGTGGATGAGAGGTGGATGCACACAGGGCGTGAGGGTGGCCTGGCACCCTGAAGAAGTCGCAAAAGATGGGTAAAAAACCCTGTTCTTACAACCATCCATTGAGTTAAGGAAGTCTGTCCATCATGGCTATAAACCACAGTTTTTAGTTTATTAATGGCCTGTTTCTTACATACAGAAACCTGAAATGGTACAAGCGTGAGTACTTTTTCAGTAGGTTCAGCCTAGCAGTGCAGTGTCCTTAAAGAAAGCAGGAAGTGACATGGTGATGCTGATGGTAATAAATTGGTACGCAGCACAGCTCTTCCACCTGCCCAGTCAACACTATCCAATGTGAAACGAAGAGTGAAGTCTTGAGTGAAGACTTCACGTTAGGAAGTGCAGCAAACTCTACCAGATGAGGTTGTGCAGTAGGCTATTTATTAAATCATTCTGGTTTAGTGCCCTGCCTGCCTCTTTTACGTTGGAGCTTTCTGTTGTGTTAGTGTTGAGTTTTTTCTTATGACATAACTGTAACCTTAATGGTTCTAAATGATGTGGTGAAGGAGCCTCCAAAGGAATAGACTGCTCTTATCTATAAAACTGCTCAAGAATCCTGGGTCTCTTGAGAGAAAACTGCAGGTTATTCCTTGCACTGTATTAAACATTTTCTATAATTATTGGACATTATACCTCTAAACCATGCTTGCAATCAGTAATTTACCCTCAACACAAAAATGTCACCATTTTAAGTATGTGAAAGATGAAATGCCTTGTCCAATGTCGTGCTAAGAGTCTGAACCATGTCCGGAGTAGTGGCTAGGTATAGTGATTTACATAGCCATTTAAGTTCACGGTTAATGCTAATTGGTAGTAGCAGGAAAATTGAGGTAAGTGGAATTATCTGAAAATCCGTTGTTTCTGTTACTGAATTGCAGACCACACGCTGTACTTATGTTTTAGCTTGTGGTAAAGGTCTTTTGTCTGCATTTAAAGAGACTGGTTAATAGGTACAAGTAAGTGGGTTTAATTAGATTTCCTCACTGCATGACAGGCAATTACAATTGTGGTAGCATCTGCAGCTTCAGAAGCAATAGCATGATGTTTTTGTAGTAAAGCGAAGAGAACTGCTTTCAGAAAGGGGAAAAATAAAAGCACCCTTTTCCTAATTAATTCTGAATCAGTCCCTTAAATCTAAACCTGCAAATTATATGTACATGTGAGTAACTTCATAGGAGTGCAGTGCCACTAGGCTCAGTACAGTCTGCATTACACTATACATATGTATGTATGTATAGAAAGACTAAGCTCACTTTGTCTGATTTTCTTGTAGTAAGGAGACATATACCTACGCACAAATCTTTGGAAATCTTAACCAAAACATTCTCAAATGAAGCCACAGAAGAGCTGCTTTAGAAAAGGCTGATAGCTAATTCTGAATCATACGCTAGTCACAAGAAATTATTCTGGTGCATCTATATAAATCCAGGGAGGTGGCGTTACTGAGACTTCCATGAAATATTCGCAGCAAATAATTGACCTACTGGATGAACTCCTTACTCTCAATTAACAAAATGCCTGTGAACAAGCTCATAATATCACAGCATAAATGTCAGTTGGTTTTAAAACACAGCCCTTGATTTTCTGGTGATTTTTATTCTTTTTTCAATGTATGTGTTCATGCAGTGCTCAGAAAATACAAAAATATGTTTCCCCACATGACTTCTAGGATCTTAGGAGTTCATGCTTGAAAGATACATTTTTCTATACTGTAAATGACAGTAGCATTATAAATAGTTTGCAGCTATGGCATTAAGTTACATAATTACATCTTTCACAAGTTTCCACTGGAGAAATGGAAGATGGTTTTGCGCTCTTATTTAGGAAGGTGTGCGTTGGGGAAGACAACATCAAAGAAATACATCTTGAAAATAGTCACAAAGTAATAGTCCCTTTGTAGTGACAGGGGAGACTGGTTACATGAAAGAACAAAAGGGGTCCTGCCCCGCAGAGCTTAAAATCTATGTTTGTGATTAAAAGTGAAGCATACAAATGTTGGTTGAGAAGAAAGTAACAGGAAAATAAGCAATTTCTGCCAGAGAAAACGTAAAATGTATGGTAAGGGCTTTCACGGGCACTGCAGTAAAACTAGGTGGTCTGCTTTTCCTTTTTTCTTTTTTTGAAAGAAGACTTCATTACATGTGTTTTCAGAGAACTTCCTGCCTGTGTGAGAATGCTATGTTGCATGGTGTGGGAAGATGAAGCATTGGCTGGTGACAAGTAGCGTTCGGCATCACATTGACACAGTAACAGTGCAATTAGTCCTGAAAGTTAAATGATGCTGTGAAAAAGAAGGCTGGCGAGTGATACAAAGAAGCTAATGTACCCAGAGTAGTGGATCTGTAAAAGTTCACGTTAAGTCAGCCAGTTTTCAATAAACATTACTTACTTTGCTAGTGTTCTAAAGATTTGCACCTAAGTGAAAAAGAAGCAGTACTTCCACAAGGAAGTTCTTTCCACCAGAGGCTGTCAGTCAAAATGCAGGAGGATGTGTTGATTTAAATAATCCCTGGAGAGTGGCTTGGCATAGCATGAGCTTCTTCTGATGTTCTGTGATTAAGTTTTTATGGTCCCATAAGTGCTCATAGTTCTTAGGTATAAAAATAATCACAAAGGCATCTCTCAGCCCTACAGAGATTACTTAATCTGTCAGAATGATGTGATATTGATGTAACAAACACTAGAGGTTTCCTGTAAACTTTTTTTGGTTGAATGGGAATTTAAGATACTCAGATGTTTACAATACCGGCCTTCTCATATGACATTATACAATAAAGAATAAAAAGAGAAGAGCTGTGGCAGAGGACAGGAAGGGACAAGGGGACAGAGTTACTAGATGCACCATTGTGTACGGTTCTTGTTCTTGTATTTGTTTGATAAGGTCGTTCTGGGAACACATTCACAATCAGAAAATAGGAACAATTACTGAAACTCCTTTTAGCAAAATAGATTAAAAGGAAAATGGGTTTCAGTATTAGCTGTAGAGAGGCAATCACTTTTCCACAGTAAAGTCTTATTTTAGCCTTACCTATCTGGCTTTCCTTAGCCTAAAATACTTGAGACTTCATTCTGAAGAGAAGAATATGTCTACAAAAGCTGATGCCAGTCAAACTGAATTACTGTTCATAAAAAATCTACTATTGAAATTTTGGCATTTGTTTGTATCTTTGTCTCACCCTTTCTCCAAAGCAGTCTTTTGCCATCTCTTCAAATATTCTGTACAGCACAATAAGCCTCACATGCATCAGCTGTTTTCTGAACTAATATAATCTTTAATTAGCCAGTTTGCTATATTAGTGATTTAGTGCCCAGTGTGATTCCTGTTAATATTTGTAGGAATTCTTCATGATGATACTGTTGATTGCCAGCTCAAGTAACATTTGTTTGGCTCTCTACTTATTAGGTAGCTAGACTTTCTACAGTCTAGCTGCAAGGATAGCTAAAATCTCCCTTTGGCTCTTTTAGCAGAACACTTTGGCTTTAGATTTTTGACTTGTTCTTTTTTTTCAGTCTTAGAGCTGCTTTAAGAGTGAGCAAGCTTCTCTGTTTTTAAGGCAGCAATCAGTTTCTATCGTAAAACTGATTTGGACCAACTTTCTTTCCTCTAAGTGATTAAGTTTTGTAAATTCTGTGATGGGGAAATGCATTGGGGTGTCTCGAAAACATAGACTCATGTTCAGCTCACACCTTTTTGTTTTTCAATTATAGCACTAAGTCTGTTCACAAATCAGGCAGAGCTTGTGAAGAAGGATGAGTGAAAGCTCACTTTCCTGTTCAGCTGTAAATATCAACTCTCAGGTACAGATCTTAGAAATTATAGTTTCCTCACTAAAGGAACTTCCTGCTTTCATGACAAGGACAAACCAACTGACTTCAACAAGAAGTTGTTACTCTCATACATGAGTGAGTTGCCTTTGCAAAGCAAGTTCTACTCTAAAATTCTTTATGGGGAAACAGCACAAACTGACAGTGTACAGCATTTCAAAGTATAATAACGAGGGCCACATGCAATTGGGGTATTGTTGTCATTCTGATGACTGAAAAATTTGGGGAATAGAAGCCCTTTTTTCAGAACTGAAATAGAAGCAATGAACTTCAAAGCTAAGTTATGAGTTTAAGAACAGTTGTTTTGAGCTTAATTAGGTATTTACCAGACTATGAGAAATACGGTGTATGGGAGAGGCTGGTGATAACCTTGCAAGGAATGTACTACTATAAAACAGTAGTAAAGAACTGACAAGTCTACCTATTTTATTGATTTCACTATAAAAAGGCACATTCATGTTAAACGCATATGAATAAGTATACAGTGAATAGATCATTTAGTTCAATTTCCTGTCATACTGTAACAGCAGGGCATGGAAATAACTGCTTTTAGCAAGTTTCTCAGGTTTCTGGGCTGTCTTTGTACTGTGTCTCCTTGGCTGAGAGGGGAAACCTGGCTTTTCTCAATATCTGATGTTACAGGTTCTCAGAGCAATCCTTGCCACTTAGAGAGCTTAGTTCCCAAGGTTCCTCCCACTTGCCCTAGGTGAGTGCAGCAAGATAGGACTAAGACCCTTCTTTATTTGGATTAATTGTTTCTGAAATAATAATACACCTTATTCATCCCAGAGTTGCTTGAGAGTTGCTTTTAATGCCAAGATAAGCTTCCAGAGTAAAGTGAGTTTATTCTAAGAGCAAAGGTTGAAGTGTAGGAGGGGGTGCAAAGTAAATAACAAAAATGCAATTTAAAATTAAGCTTACCAAGTAAGTTTTCCTTTCAGTTGCTTCAGGTTCACAGTTAACTTAAGGGAGAGAAAGGGAGGACTGTGGAATTTTCTTTTTCTGTCCCCTGGACTGGCTTGCCCTAAATAGCTTTCTCAGTCCATATGGTCAATGCTACTCAGTTCAGGATGGTTCTCCCTGTTCTTATGAACTATCATGTTCAATCCTGATCGTATTTCTATTCAGTAAGAAGTAGGAATTTTTCCTTGAGGGGTTTCTGGGGTTAGTCCTTGTGCATTCATTTGAGCTTAAATTACCCTCCTATTTTTGGAACATTTTGTAAGTTTTTGTCATAAGACATCTTCAGTGTCTATGCATCTTATCAGCTTTATTGTCTGCCATTCATTTTAAGTTCTTCATAAAAATTGCACATATCAACACCAGGAAGGATAGGGTTGGTCGTACGACACTTCATTCCCACCCCTCTCATCATTCCCACTATCTCCTTGTCCACACACAGTTTTGAGGCTCCTGCTCTTAAAATTCCTCCCTTGCTACTTCTGACTCCAACAGCGTCAGTCAGCACAGCTTGAGGTACCTCCTCTTTGCCAGCCAGTAAGTCATGCCAGACTGTTTAGTGGCCAAAACTGGTGGTATGTGTCGGAATCGGGGTGAGCGTCAGGTAATGAATGGGAAGTAGGTACTCGGGGTGTTAGACCTGTCAGCCGCAGCCTGGAGCAGCCCAGTGCAACGGAACTTGTCACTGAGTCAGAGCCTGAGTGTTTCTGCAATTGTTCCAGGACCCACCTGCTTCCCCAATGCCTTTCTCTTGCTGCGTACAACAAGCAAGAAACTGTTGCCGTCTGTTCTGGTGGGTAAGCCTTTGCTTTTCAGAGCAGCAGGATAGGGGAAGCTTTGCTCAACTCGGAGATCTAGAGACCTGAGAGGAAATGGACCTAGAGCCTCACACGGGTCAGCCACTGAGCGTAAAAATACTTCATTGAGATATTGAATTTTGTTAGTTGCATCTTAGCTTGATGTCCCATCTGCTAAGTGTCCCTCTGCAAGCATGTGAACCTTGTCCAAACACAAATTTGTGAGGTACAGGTCATAATAATGTAGTCCTCCCCACAACACACCCAAAGCTTTAATGAGTAACATTCTGGGAACAGTAGCCAAAGATGCATGTTAATATTCAAGTTTCTGAGAGTTACTCAAGTCATATACAAGCTCAGACATATGTTGCATTTATATAAGTGGTGTTATTTGCATAAGTAAAGCCATGAGTTTGTTCAACCATTCAGTCAAACAGCAGTCTCTCTAAAATTGCAGTGTGTGAACCCGAAACGCTCTAGGATATAAATTTCTTTTTCAGAAAACCTATCTAGGAAACTGAAGAAGCATTTTAGTAAATTGAGTATACTAATCTATATATATAAATTCAAATATTTTTCTTGTCAGTTCAGTTATCATCACATTAGATATATTTATCCTGCTGTGTTTTATAGAGTGCTTCATTCTTTTGACCCCCTAACCTGTATGTAAGAGCAGAGTTTGCTATTATGTCCTCCATGATTTTTAAAATTGATATTTATGATGATAGTAAATTTAACATGTTTCTAAACTGTACTTTCATTGGGGGGGGGGGGGGTATTTAGGGCCGTGAAAGATTAAACAGCCTGAATGAATAAGTAGTGTTCCCTCTTGCTTTAAGTTGGTAGCACCTTCATCACTTCCATGAAGATTAAGATACATGTCTGCGTATAACAAAAACTGTTCATAACATCAACTTGCTATACTCTGTTACAAAGATTGGAATAGTCCATTTCATAACATTTTGTCCACATAGCTTTCTTGTAGAGAGCAAATCTGTCTGACATGTTGCTGCTTGTTTTGTTTCATCCTGCTCTTAGTTTTGACATTTTTATTGACAAATTATGATTAAATTTACTTTTAATAAGGAATTGTGAGTACTAAAGATTTCATAGGAGCACTGGCTATATTTCCTTGTCTTGTTTAAATGTGAAGTACAATTATTGCAAAATGGAGAGAACAATGAACAGCTTAACTGTTCCTGTTTTTCTCCTAGAAGTACCATATTAAAGTGAAATTCCATGAAAGAATGTAGAACAGACAACAAATTTAAAAATATGTAGTTATTCTGTAGAAATCACTACCAGAAAATAAAAGCCATTTTAAAGGTGTTTTCAAAAATACCAGCAATGGTAGACATAGTTTAAATTTACAAGGGATACAAATCTTTAAGCCTTGGACTTCTAGTTATGTCCTGGTTTTGGCAGGGGTAGAGTTAATTTCCTTCCTAGTAGCTGGTACAGTGCTGTGTTTTGGATTTAGGATGAGAACAATGTTGATAACACACCGATGTTTTAGTTGTTGCTAGGTAGTGCTTACACTAGCCAAGGACTTTCTAGTTTCCCATGCTCTGCCGACTGAGAAGGCTGGAGGTGCACAAGAAGCTGGGAGGGGGCACAGCCAGGACAGCTGACCCCAACTGGCCAAAGGGACATTCCATACCATGGGACGTCATGCTCAGTACATAAACTGGGGGAAGCTGGCCGGGGGGGCTGCTGCTCGGGGACTGGCTGGGCATCGGTCGGCGGGTGGTGAGCAATTGTACTGTGCATCACTTGCTTTGTGTATTATTATTATCATATTATTATTATTATCATTTGATTTCAATTATTAAACTGTTTTTATCTCAACCCACGAGTTTTTCTCACTTGTGCTCTTCCAATTCTCTCCCCCATCCCACCGGGGGAGGGGGAGTGAGCGAGCGGCTGCGTGGTGCTTAGTTGCCGACTGAGGTTAAACCACGACAAGTTATTAAGCTAAGCAATTGTTATCTGTTCTGTGCAAGAAACTTATATGTGGGTTATTATGTAATTGACTTCTCAGATTTTTTGCACCTTTTTTGAAAGATGCTAGAGAGAGAGAGAGGGTGCTAGACCACTGATCTGCTTCCATGGCACTGTAAAGTTGTTCCATCTCTTCCTAACTATACCTGTTTCTATTACAGAGTTATTGTGTCACAGTGAAGAAATACTAACTTCAGGATCCTGCAGTATATAACGTTGCAGGGGACCCTTGAAGCTCAACGGAGCCCTGTTCCTGCAACGCTCAGTCGAGTTAATATCATGAACCGTATGATTGATGTTCTCGGGGTTGCACTCCCTGCTGTTTTAAACAGGAAGCTCTTCCAGTATCGCTTCAGTTCAGCGAACAAGGCCACTTCCTTAACAATACAATAACAGGAATTTGATCAGAAACTTCAAAATTCAGTTCTCGAAGGCATGAAGAAGATTGCTTTCATTCTTGCATTATCTCCAGTATTTAGGTATCAAAGTTATGCTTTTTGTTTGGAAAAAAATGCTTTCCTCATATTCTTTTCACAAGGAGGAGTCTGACTTTTTTATGATTGTTAAAATTACTGTTCCAGTTTTGTGAGAGATTTGTCATTCTTCTCTCTTGCCCTAGACTAGATTTATGTTGCCAATATCGCAATATAATTCTGCAGGAAAATGTCCTCAGCTACTTCTAGCAGTTTTTCATCTTTTAATATCACCAGTAAGAACAGTAGTTTTAGACAGATACTGTTCAGGTGCAGGTTGCTCAAGAGGCAACCCTCAGTCACTGCCTGTATTCATTTGCTACTTCTAATACAGATACAAGAAATAATTACAGCTCAATAAAACTGAATGATTTATACTGCAGAACTAAATTATTTGCCGTGGTTTTTACTGGTAAGATTTGCTTTTGGGGATCCCAGGCCATGGAGATCAGTGGGAAAGTCTGGAGCTCTGAGGACTTAAGCTCAGTCGAGGAGGATCGAGTTAGGAAACATTTAAACAAATAGAGCATACACAAGTCCGTAGGATTTGGTGGGACTCATCCATGCATGCAGGGCTGCTCTCAATTTTATCTGGAAGGTCATGGCAATCAGAGGAGATTCCTGGGGACTGTAAGAAAGCAAATATCACACCTGTCTTCCAGAAGGGTAAGAAGGAGAATCCAGGGAACTACAAGCCTGTCAGCCTCACCTCAATCCCTGGGAGGGTAACACAGCAAATCCTCATGGAAGCTATTCTCAAATATATCATGGACAAGATGATTAGGAGTTGTCGGCATGGATATATGCGGGGGAAATCATGCCTGACCAATCTGATAGCCTTCTGTGATGAAACAGCTGGCTTTGCCGATGAGGTGAGAGCAGTGCATGTTGTTTAACTTGACTTTAGCAAGACTTTCGACATTGTCTCCCACAACATCCACACAAACTAATGAAGTACAGGCTAGATAAATGAACAGCAAGGTGGACTGAAAATGGGCTGAACTGTTGGGCTCAAAGGGTTGGGCTGGGCACGAAGTCCAGCTGGAGCCCAGTCACTAGTGCAGTACCATGGGGGTTGATACTGGGGCCAGTACTGTTTAACCTCTTCATTAAGGACCTGGATGGTGGGGACAGAGTGCACCCTCAGCAAGTTTGCAGACAATATGAAGTTGAGAGGTGTGGTTGATAGACCAGATGGATGTGCTGCCATTCAGAGGGACCTCGACAGGCTGGAGAAATGGACCAACTCCTGTTCATGAACTCATAAAGTTCAACAAAGGGAAATGCCAAGTCCTGCAGCGGGTGAGGATTAACCCCATGCACTAGTACATGTTGAAGGCTGGAAAGCAGCGTTGCAGAAAAGGACGCAGGGCTCCCGGTGGACAAAAAGTTGACCATGAGCCAGCAATGTGTGCTTACAGCAAAGAAGGCCAACAACATCCTAGGCATTGCCAGCAGATCAAGGGAAGTGATTCTTCCTCTCTAGTGAGGCATTGGTGAGACCGCACCCTGAGTGCTGTGTCCAGTTCTGGGCTCCCCAGCACAAGAGAGACATGCACGTCGTGGAGCAAGTTCAGTGAAGAGTCACAAAGATAATTAAGAGATTGGAGCATGTGTCATACAAGGAGAGGCTGAGAGCGCTGGAATTGTTTAGCCTGGAGGAGGAAAGGCTCGGGAGATCTTATCAACATGTGTAAATACCAAAAGGGAGGTAGTAAGAGACAACAGAACCAGCATCTTGTCACTGCTGCCCAGAAAGGACAAGTGGCAATGGGCACAAATTGAAAGACAGGAAATTCCACTTAAATATAAGAAATAATTTCTTTACAGTGAGGGTGGTAAAACACTGAAAACAGGTTTCCCAGAGGGGTTCTGGAGTCTTCAGCCTTGGAGGTCCTCAAAACCCAACTGGATAAGGTCCTGAGCAACCTGCTGTAGTTGACAGAGTGGGGCCTGAACTAGACAATCTGCTGAGGTCCCTTCATGCCTCAACTATTACTGTTCTGTGATTCTATCAAATTAGGGTAGCCAGAAAGGTTTGAGATAAATTCCATCATTTATAAATGGAGCATAAGAGCATAAGAATCCAGATACAGCCTCAAGTTACATTGTTGGCCAGGAGTTTATATTCAAGAATACAGGATTTGTGCATATCACAAGTGAAATACATATAAATTGACATATGCTTGCAGAACAGGCTTCAACAGTTCCGTTTGGCACTCTATGCTAAGTTGCTAATGGATGTCCTCCAGATTGGAATTTCCAATTGTAGAGAGACCTTTGACTGAAAAAGTAATTTAAAATCCTTTTCAATTTCTGTTGAAATCTGTGAATTCAAGGAACCTACTGGGAAACCCTATGATTCAACCATGCACAGACTTGTATTTTTAATGTGTGTTTGAAGAACTCGATTGAACTTCCAAGTCCAAGAAATTACAAGTTGTGGCTTTTATGTATATGTGCAGTGATGTCACTAAATAAAGGGGAAATAGCATAAAGATGCTTCTCTCCACCCTTTTACTGAATCTTTGTTTAGTAGCTCACATACGCTTTCCGGCTTTTGGAATTGTCTGGGCTGATGCCATGTTTTGGATAGCGCTAGGGGTGGTACTCGGGTAAATCACTCCTTTTCCTGCCGTTTATTCCTAGCTGTGGTTATACCTACTCTGGATTAAGTTCTCTTCCCTTTTTTTCTTTTTTTTTGTGTCCTTTATTTCCCCTCCCATCTCCTTGTGGGGCATGGCACAACACGTACCTGGAGACACACCACACTCAAGCTTCAGGTTCTCCCTTTGATGAGAGATTCTACAGCTGTTCTCCAACAATTCTGACATTTCTCTTGGATCCACGTCGTCAGCTGTGCGAGCCTTAGCAGAGATTCAGCAGCTTCCCTTTTCTTTCATGACAGGTTCCAATAGCCTCTTTTTGGCCAACATGCAATTAGTCTGTCCAGAGCAACTGCAACGGCTTTCCCTTTTCTCTTCAGTAACAGATGGGTGTTTGCATGTTTGGGGAAGAAGATAAAGGCTGGACCTGTATTTCTCAGCCATCTGCTTCCTTGATGACCTCTTTCTTTAAATTGTGTTATGGAAGAGGACTAGCAGCGTCTCCAGCATGATGGTCCTACATAAACAAATAAAAAGGCGTGGTTCTTGCTCTAAACTTTTACAGTGAAAAGAGAGAAAAGCCATGAAAATCAGATAAGTCATTGAGGCTTGACACAGGTACGTAAGTTTAACAGGGATAAAGCTTCATCACTTAAGATAGGAAATATTAATCAATTCAATCTTTGCAATACATAATCATTTATCTCATGTATACAGTTCCACCCATAGATCCTAAAAAACCTCCCAAAACCTTGTATATTAAATTTTGCAGCACTACAGAATAGAAGGATATGTATGTTTTATACCTGACATGAAAAAGCCTGTTGACAGATGTGCTTGTGTTGAAGGGATTACAAGGTCTATGCTGCTTAATTGCATCATTCTCCCACTTGCTCATGTATATACTTGGGTTTGTCCTGCAATTTGGGAACTGCAAAGCTCTTTTTTTTTTTTTTTTAAATTCCACGCTGCTTTCTGAAACTTACGCGAGGTCGTAATACCCATGCGCATGCTGTGCTGCTTGGAACTTTTGGCTGTATTATCCTGGGAGGAGCATTGCAGGTTCCCTACAGGAGCCACTAAAACAGCCTTTTCCCTTTGGGAAAGTGATTTGTGTTTCTTTATTAGCCCAAAGCTAGAGGCTATTTTAATCCTCCAAAGTCTGCACTTTACTGATCTAGACTCAGACTTTCATGCCTACTGCTGTGGAGAAAAAAAAAAAGCATGGATCTTCTTTACGTCTGCAAGTCGTATTCTTTTTGGGGAACAACATACAGACATATTGTACAGAGACATTACAGCACTAAGGAGGAGATAAAGCAGGAAGGCAGGAAGCAGTACAGATGTGGAGGATCTCATGGCTACATAGTGTACTTTTCAGTGCAGGATAAGTATCATTACCTACATTGTTCATACCTCTCCCTGCATACAGAACAATTCCAATGATCGCAGACCCTCTGCCTGAGGAACCTGCCTCAAATCTCCAGTGTCTCAGTCAATAAAATGGTGGAGACTGGCTACCCTGGACTGGTGTTGGTAAGTCAACTATGAGACTCAATAGATAAACCATGTTATCAGGAACACATCTGAAATACTATAGAAGTATCCTAGTTATAGGATACAGATGTCCACTTGATTGCACCATTTGAAAGAGCCAAGTTAACCTCAAAAAGTAGTATTCCTTTGTCCTGCAGGATTAGGAGACTGTTGGGGAACATTCACAAACACCCATTTGGATGAAGGCTCCATTTCAACATGTTCTGAAACAGGTGAGCACTCACCTCCTCGGACAGCTGAAACCTACTGCCACACATGTAGCTCTCTGTCACAGTTTAGGGGGAACTGAGCCTGTCATCTTCCGACATGACCTGAAAGCAACCTCACACGATATGGGACATGCAGAACAGTTTGTTCTTAGTTGCTCAAAGGTAGCAGAGTTCCACAGTCACAAAGCAGTTGCATAAGCAATGTTGACCTACGCCAAGAGAGGCTAGTGAAATTAATGTTGAACATGTTTACTTCCCTGCTCTTTACAGGTACTTTAATAAGTAATTGTCTGCAACCATGTACAGTGTTAAGTTGCAAAATACCTTGCAACACGTTTTCCTCATTTCTTGCAGGCCGTGTGGTCTATATTTGCTTAAGCTTCTAGTGTCTGGGGCTGTTCTTCTGCCTGGGGTGTTTTGTCACAGATTAATTTTTGGACTTTATTAGGCAAGCATTTAATTACTGTGGGGAACAATATGACACGTTTAAACAGAGAACTGTACTAAATTCAAAAAGCATGCAAGAAAATATTTAAGGAGCCCTGTCAGATTGCTAAGGAAAAGTAAATGTACTCTTTAACTGTGGGAATGCATGCAAACAAGCCAAAATTCAAACTTCTGAAATGCTAGGACTGGGGCATGAGTTGTGACTTCTCTTTCATTTGAGGGTCTTCTTTTTCCTGACACCTCTTTTTTATTTGGCATGAACTGAAGAGGTTGCCTGACCACTATGAGGTCACACAAGCATCTCATAAAATGCTCATCTTTGCTTTTTTCATTCTTTGGGAAGCAATAGACCAAAGATTCAGAGGACTTTGGGATGCCTGCCTCCGAACTTGGAGGGCAACTCGTGAGACAAGGACCATGTGTCCTTGTGTCTGTCGGAGCTGTTTCTCAGAGCCCTGGCAAAAGTGCCAGTGCTGGGACTTGCACATACTCAGTGTGAGTTCCTGCATGAGTGTGTAAGGACCTTCATCACTGAACCAATGGTCAAAGTGTTTCTGGTCTACCTCCACCAGGGGATTTCTCTTTCAAGAACCCTGCCAGGGTTTGCGATTCCCACATGTCTGCAATAACTTCTGCAATTTTTTGCCTCCTAATTTGGATATAGAGGTGCATTTTCTCCTGGCCTGACACGATGGTGACCATGTGCTCCTGCTCCTCTGTTTTTACAGTGTCTACAATAGGAAAAAACAGTCCCTTCGGTATTCTTTTTCAGATAGCAAGACATAGATTTTCAATGTGAGAATTAATTACTTCTACATTACAGGATCACAGTTTGCAGATTTAATTTTATTTTGTGCCATTTCACTTTTGAACTCAGCCGTCCTCAGAGGCTTCTGGTGAAATGTATTAAGGCAACACAGACCATACTGCGAGAAGGTGGGTTTTATTTGTTGCTTTGTTAAATCACTTTTATAAGCTTACTGACTTCCAAGGGAAAGTGATTTGCCTCTCAGCATTAATGTGGCTAAACAGATAATTAGATCCTCAGCCTTGGGCCTGTTTGACTTTCTCACAGCCTGGGCAACCCACTGGGGATATTAATATCTTCAGAGATCCCTGAATGGAGAAGAGAGGAAATCTCTAAGGCCAGCATGGCCTGAGCATTCTCTTCAGGCTGTGCAAAGATTTTTAAAACTCTTATGAACACACACTGTATAAGTAAAATGAGAAATATTCTCAGCTTGAACACAAATTGCACTATTGATTGACCAAACCCATTGCCTAAAATGCTTTCTCCCTCAAATATTGCCAATATCTGGATCTGGGATAGTGCTGATGTGAAGTAACTACTTTTTTGAATGACACCTGCCAACCATCCTTCCCACAAAGACAGCTTACCTGCCGCAGCAGAGGGAGAAGAAATGAGTGGTTTGCAGTTTATCACCAGGATCTCCCATGATAAAACTCTACAATTGTGAATGCTCAAAGGAACCCTTGCTAAAAAGCATTGGCTGATGCACTGCCTGGGACGGCTTCCACCACAGACCAGCAGCATGGACCTCTGGTGACTTTTAACATTAACAAATGTCACCCACTAAAGCAGACCCACAATTGAAAAGCTAAATCACAACTTAACTTTGCTAAAACTTTTCCATAGACTAATTCACAAGCACTATGCTTATGCAAATGATGACGATAATGATGATGATTAGTGAAGTACAGGTTGCAGCATTTCCCACACATCACAACCATCTTCACTTAGGGGGCAACCCTCTATGAAAACAGATATCGTTAGCGTAAATGAACCCAAGAGAAAGAAGTTTAAGCAAATGATTGACTTAACAGCTCTGCAGCATTGGTGCTGTTACATGACTTTGGGTTGGGTCATTGAGACAGTGTTGGAGAAGCTGCTCTGCCATTCCCATGGGTTCTGAAACAGCAGATCCATTAAAGATGCCTCACTGTGAAGAAATTGGCCAAGTATCCAAGGCAATTTCTTTTAGGGGAAAAATATCAGGCTAGATAATTTGCTTTGTAGAGCATCATGCCATGTCTGGCTGGAGGCAGCAGTCAAACCAAGTAATGTAGCACAAGCCATCAGCTGCTTCTGAAAGTTATTTTCCATGTGACTTGACCATACTTGTCTGCAAGTGCTGTGGCCAAGACAAAACCAGCCTTGTTTTGCTATTTGAATATTTATGCACATAATTGCATATTTTAAAATATTTTAACCTTTGTGTGGCAATTGCTGAGATGTGTTTTATTACATAATTTAAAAAAGCCAAACACTATGGCAATTCAAAGTGATAGAATTGCTTAGTTTATGTATATAAAAATACCTCTAGTTGGCAGTCATCGATGCAAGCAGTAGGCATAAACCCGTTACTTGGTTTCTTCCATAGATCAAATCCAGCCAGTCTGTGAGGAGGACAGGATCCTTTCTAACAACAAGGCTCCCTGTAGCTGGCTATCTGGAAATCTCCTCCCAGTTGTACAGAAATTTTCCTCAAGCAATAGCAAAGGTGCAAATCAGTGCTTGCTGTTTTGGGGGCCTCATTCAGAGCGCAGAAGGATCTCTCCCGGTGCACCAGGTCTTACGATAGTTCTTCTAGTGCCTGGAGGAACCGTTGGTTAAGGAGGTTGCTCCAGACCGTGTGTTGGGACACCTGACCACGTTTGTGTTGTGGTAACACTTCATGGCATGCCCTTCGGCTCTCCTCCCTTTTTTCTCCTCTGAAAAAGGGACTTGTGAAAAAAAAATAGGATTGCGGAAAGTTCAGCGCTGAAGGCAATATAAGCACTTTACTGGGCTCTACGTAGCAAAGGCTTGAAACCAGGGCATGTCTGGCCACGGTTCAGACCCGTTGCCTTTCAGGAAGTTAGCATCATATGTCTGATGCTCTCCTCGGATTGCTATGTGCAACCTCCCTCAAAATGGCATTGCTGCAATCTGCCTGATATATCAGCTGAAGTCATGAGGCCTGTTGTGTCCCTGCCAGGATCTGACCAGGATTTGACTGCACTCTTCCTACCAACCAGCTGTATGTCAGGAACGCTGGCAGCCCAGAGCAGCCTGTGGTAATGAGAGGCTGAAGGCCAAACAGAGAGTTGTACAATATTGCCTCAGTAAAGCAGTGGGATGGGAAAGTTTGTCCAAAAGGCAGAAGAGCAGGAGATCTGGGGATGGCGAGTGAAGGATGGACTGGCTTAAATCCCAGCAGCTTGTGGTTCTGCTGGAGCCGCAGTGCAAAGGAGCAGGATAAAGTGGGGGCAGCAGCTGAAGCAGGTGTAGGAGTGAAATCTGAGCTCCCCGAGTCAGGCTGCTCTTACGCCACAGAGCAAATATAGGAGCGCGGAGGGCTGCTGCCTGGGAGGCCTGGACAGAAGCATGAGCAGGAGCTCACACCCAAGCCCACCCAGGCACACAGTTACCGGCGTGCGCTCGTGGAGGCGCAGCCATGGGGGCGTCTGTGGAGCTGCTGGAGCACCATTAGGCAGATCTGTGACCATGCCGCCCTGCAAGATGGCATCACCATGGCCAGTAACAGGCCATAACCTTTGTCCTGAGTTCGAAAGGCCTCAGGCTCTGCCTGAACTTTTCTTGACCTGCCTGCAGCTTTGTTTTACTTGGTTTAGCCGTGGCAGCAATTTATTTCATCGACCAGATGTCTGTATCTAATGTTTTACTTTAGTTTATATTTGTGTGGTGGGCCAATAGTTTTATAAAGGCAGCAGCAACAAGCAGTTATTCTGGGTAGGAAGAGAAGTTTACAACTCTAACACGATGATGTCAAGTAGAGCAATACAGGGCTGGTGCGATGGCGGAGGCATTGAGAAGTGGAGACCTGGGATGCGGCGTAGATGCAGAGATGCAGGGTGGGGTGGGTGGTAAGAGCTGGGGCACAGGCTGGCACTGGAGACCCCACAGCCATAAACAGCTCCCTAATGGTCAGTTAAAAGAACCTGCAGACCTGGAGCTTGACAAAGCTGGTTTAGGATTAACAAAGAAAACAAAGAAATGGTATCTAATATACATAAATGGGACCATATATAGTAAATACGGATATTACCTGGACCTGCAGACCAATTAAGAAAGACAAAGGTGTAAATGTGTGTTAGCAAACATATATATATGACCCTAAGTAGAAGGAAGATTGCTATTACTGTAACTTTTTCCATATATAAATATCCTGCATTATTATTCTTTGTTTTTCTGTAATAATTAGATCTAGACTAATGAAGTTCCTGAATTAGACTGTGAAGATTTGCATTATACTAACAATGCATTCCTACCTTTATTTATATGTATAAGGAATGCTGCTTTTTTGCCCATAAGCAAGATTTTGAGTGTAACAAAACTGAACACACATTTTCTTTATTTGTAGAGCTCTTGCAGTGTCCCAGGAAGAGAGGCACTATCCTCAGTGGGCTGTTTGTGGAGCAGCCCGGGTACCTTCCCAAGGTATGGCTGAGAGGGCAACTCAGCAAATGCATGACAGAGTGGAATCAAATACCTACGTCACCTTGATTCATCTAGCACATGTTTTCAGTACGTGACTACACCCTTGTTTCCCACAGATTTTAAGCTTGAGATTTCTTAATTTAACATATGATCTAATTATGTACTTTTGACACTACCATAAAACCATTGTCCTTATTATTTTTTCTCTTCTTTTCAGTGTTCTGAAGTAAATTTCTAGATTGAACACAAGATTACTCAAGAGTTCAGATTTAAACGCTGATTTTTGTTTAAAGATAAACAATAGTAATTACTACTAATTGCATGAGTACGGTTCTTCTTACCAGCAAGTGCATAGCACTTTTCAAATATTGATGGAGTCAGTCCTGTAGTACCAAGAAATGTAAGTAAGCATAAATTTGGGCACTCAGCATGAAACAAATCTGGTAATACGTGTGTAATGAAAGCATGTAATGGTTTATGCTGATTTACTCAGCCTGTTGAATCACTGTGTAACCAAAACCCGGTTAAAGGAACTAGGGAGTGGCTGTGTAGGACAAGGGGCAAGGACTGTACAGCCTGGAAGGGTTTGCTAGGGCGGGACACTGTAAACACAAGGCAGAAAGCTTGAATTGATACTTATTTCCTCACTTTATTTCTTTTTTATGGCTGTTAAATTCCAGAAGGGATGAGTTACATTGAATGTGTCATCGAGCAGGTTGGGCTCAACATTCCAACCCAAACTATTCTATGGTCCTATGATCTCTTTGCTTTAGAACTGCATCTGCTTTGAGATGGGAAATTAGAAGAATTTCTAATAAGAGATATTTCTTACCAATAAGACTTACCAATAAGAGATATAATAAGAATTTCGCATAAGAGGAACACTGGAGCAGCAAATATCGCCTCAGCAAAGCCAGTCTCAGGCTTTATCTGACAACCACCTTACATATTTATTTTTATAAATTAATCAAATTGATTTATAAGCACTGTTATGTTGTTTGCCCTTATTACTCCCATTGGAAAGTTTTTTCAGAAACTCACTAGTTTGTTCTAATGTCAGTAAAAATCAGCTTGGTTACCTTGAAACCCACTGTGTGCTTTAATTTGAAGAGCACACTTCCTTTTATGTGCTGCTTTAACTCAAAATCTACTTTAAAGTCCCATTCCCACTGATGGTCCTGCACTGGGAGCTGACCTTACGGAGCACCTGGCATTGTTGCAGTTTCCAGTATTTTAAGTCATCGTGTGTTGTTTTCTTCACTCATTGCCAGTGCCCTAAAGTAATCAGTGTAAGTAATTTGCTCTAAGTGCAACAATTTTGCTACAATGAATTGCATTTGCTCTCACTTTGCTATGTGTGTTTTCCTTAATCATTCCATTCATACATTTCTGACTTATTTTGAATTAGCCACTCAGCATGCTGGATTGGATTGACAGCCCAGAATTCAGTGTTCACTTGTCCTTCCCTGCATTACAGGATTCTTTTCTTTTCCATTGGCAATGTTTATGGATTCTTAGCAGAAGGAATGGAGATCAAATTAACAAAGCTGTACACTTCCTTTGCTGGCATTAAATAAATGCTGTACATTTCAAGTAATTTCAGCCATTCAATCCATTTTAAGCCATTTTTAAACCACCGTCAGACAGCCAGGGGAATCTACTGCTGAGCTCTGCTATTCTTAAGAAGAAAATGTTGCACTTGCATTTGGAGTAGCTTATTAATTTTGCTTTCTAAGTACAGCTAAAAATCAAATATAAAATGTGATTGAAAAACAAGCCAAGAGTTTTCAGTGCTACCTGACATAACTCACAACCTGTCACCAGCCAGTGACCGACTCCATCCCACTAGGCAGGCAAGTCAAGTCGTATGCTGAACAGATTCCAATGCATGCCTCATGCAATTCAAATGTTTTTTAGCATCTTCCACTATTAACATCTTCCAATATAACTCCAATACTAGAATGATTTTATCCTAGTATTTATTAAACAGGAATGCATGTTGTTTTTAGACAGTTTTTACCATGCAGCTAAGTGACCCCTTCTTAGGCTATTGATACAGTTATGACAAATTGTTCTGAATAAAATGCACTGCAAGTCAGTAATTAATCTAGTCACAAATTGCTTTTAGCTGCAGTCACTAAACTTTGTTGTGGAAAAATAAGAAAAGTTGCTAGAAAGAATTGGCCAAAATACTCAAGAATTCGTACTTGAAAAATACTGAAAATGCAGAACTGTAAGTCAGTTGTGGTTTTATCAAGATTTTCTTCCTAAGTGCAATTAAAAATGAATCATTTCAAGCAAAAGAGGTTTGTTATAGCAAATAATATAGTTTGTTTATAGGTTTATTACAGCAGTGGAAAACACTCTGTCGTATGCAACATTTCTCCCCAGAATGGCAAGACACTAGCCACCAGTTTGGCCACTTTATTTTCAGCCCACTGCTGAAGGGCACTTCAATAATCTGTTGTATGAAGTATAGGTCAAAATCTCCAGAGCTCTTTGCTATAGAGTAAAAGCTAATGCCTCCAAGTTCTTATGTTTTTATTCTTCCACTGACTGCTGTTTTCCAGCACATTCTCTCCTAACTGACCAGCTGCTGAATCTCATCTTTGAACATATTGAGGATGAAGCTGTACAACTTTTTTTCTTGAGCTTATTAGAAAACAAGGTTATGTTTGTGGAGTAGGGCCAACCTAATAGCTTTAATGAGCACATGAAGTTGGCAGCTTGTAGCATTCATGTTGAGTCAAAAGTCATTCTGTAGATAAATTTGTTTTAAACTTACATACTGCTGGGATATCATTGTCTTTTGCGATCAAATGTCTACTGAGAAACGCTATTGAGATAGACATTGAATGACACTGTTGTAGCTTCAGTTGACAAATACTCACTGATAACTTGGACCATTTTTAGCACAGGCAGCAGGCTTTCCAGAAGCTGCCAGTGTGCTCCTTTCATGTCTGGTTTAGGGCCCTCTGCCTTTTCAATGTCACTTGCGTTGTGCACTGTAAGTACTGTGAGCCATCCCACTTCCAAGTGTCCATTCAATGTCTTACAAAACATTGCTTATCCTTGCTTTGCAGTGCTGCCTTGGACCGTGATGTGTCAGCAGCCTTGTTACCATCACCTTTCATCAGGGAGAGGTGAACTACGGTTCGGGGAGCACCGCCGGGCAGGTGAGAGCCTCGGCTGCAAAAAGCTCATATTGGCAATGTGTTTTCTCCCATGATAGGTAGAGCCTTGCACCATCGTGACAATTGAAGCTCTGAGGTTCCATTTTGAGGTTCTAAAGAAATTCTGACTTTCTGAACAAACATGTATTTTGGGCCAGTTTTGCCACTGTTCTGACATTTTCTGGAAGTGCTCCAAGGTGAGCAGTTGTGCTGATGTTTGACCCAGAAAGCTGAGCTCTTCGTGGCAGGTAAAGTAGCGCTGCACCACCTTTCCCCACTTTAATAAAATACCCACAGGCATCTGGCAGATATTTTTCCTGATCAGCATAATAAGTTCCCCTTCATGTCAGGTAAAAGGACAACTAAACCATGGATTGAACGAGGAAGCCTCCAGCTGTGAGTTAAGACTGTGGCTACTGAGTCATCTTATGTTTGAATGTTACTTCTTTGTATTGCTTGTGAGCTTGATTGTCATAAAAATTAGATTCTTCAGCAGAACTAGTGTGAATCTCCATTATGATGTCAAAATGTATTACCGTTTTCTAATTTCAGAAAATAACAAATTTCAGTGAAAAATAATAGAGAAATGTTGTATGATTTTGTGTCCTAGCATGGCACACAGGTGCTAGGAAATGACTACTGTTTTCATACAAAGAAAAGTACATATTCTTTTTAAAACCTGTTTGACTTAGTAGCTTTTAAAGTCATTAACCTTTGTTAATGTGATTGGTTATGGATTAAGAGCCCTCATTTTGTCCCCCGCACATAAACAGATTTGTCCCTGCAGCTTCTACAAGGAACTGAAAAAGGTAACGAAGGCTTTGCTTCTGGAAAGAGTATACCTGGAGCATCTTTATCTTGTTGATTATCAGTCCTTAATGCTAGCCAGCCTGCAGTGGTCAGTGGGCGAAGGCAATGAATGAGGCAGTAAAGAGACAACCAGGAAGTTTACATGCTAAAAGCCATTATCCCAGAAATAAGTAGA
This sequence comes from Pygoscelis adeliae, assembly GCF_000699105.1. Classification (NCBI taxonomy): domain Eukaryota; kingdom Metazoa; phylum Chordata; class Aves; order Sphenisciformes; family Spheniscidae; genus Pygoscelis; species Pygoscelis adeliae. Next base: position 3,721,802 of record NW_008825566.1, on the reverse strand, counting down.
GAAATGCAGTGACAGACCAACCCTGTGTGGAAAGGCATACTGACAGCACGACCCAAGCACTCACACCCATTGCAGTTGACTGCTTCTGTTAGCACTTAAGTTCGGTTGTGGTAAATCAACTGCCAGGGAGGTACAGTAGAGGTTTGCAGGACAGTTTGCCTGTCACCGAACTGGGAAATCCAGGGCAGGGTGCTCATGATTGGCCATGATGGAAGACAGACCCAATACTCAGGTGGGAATGATAGATAAAGATCCCTGGTAACAAGTTGCATGGCAACATGGGCCCTGCAGGGTAGGAAGGCTCTACAGAGGGATCTGGACAGGCTGGATCGATGGGCCGAGGCCAACTGTATGAGGTTCAACAAGACCAGTGCTGGGTCCTGCACTTGGGTCACAACAACTCCTTGCAATGCTACAGGCTTGGGGAAGAGTGGCTGGAAAGCTGCCCGGCAGAAAAGGACCTGGGGGTGTTGGTCGACAGCCGGC
>NW_008825566.1:3720853-3721067 GCF_000699105.1 Pygoscelis adeliae | reverse complement strand
GTTTAGCCTGGAGAAAAGGAGGCTGAGGGGAGACCTCATCGCTCTCTACAACTACCTGAAAGGAGGTTGTAGCGAGGTGGGTGTCGGTCTCTTCTCCCTACTAACAAGCAACAGGACGAGAGGAAACGGCCTCAAGTGGCACCAGGGGAGATTTAGATTAGATATTAGGAAAAATTTCTTCACCGAAAGGGTTGTCAAGCATTGGAAGAGGCTG
>NW_008825566.1:3704764-3719949 GCF_000699105.1 Pygoscelis adeliae | reverse complement strand
ATATTCCATACCATATGACGTCATGCTCAGCATATAAAGCTGGGGGAAGAAGAAGGAAGGGGGGGACATTCGGAGTGATGGCATTTGTCTTTCCAAGTCACCGTTACGCATGATGGAGCCCTGCTTTCCTGGAGATGGCTGAACACCTGCCTGCCGGTGGGAAGGAGTGAAGGGATTCCTTATTTTGCTTTGCTTGAGTGCGTGCTGCTTTCTTTACCTATTAAACTGTCTTTATCTGAACCCACAAGTTTTCTCACTTTTACCCTTCTGATTCTCTCCACCATCCCACCAGCGAGGAGTGAGTGAGCAGCTGTGTGGGGCTTAATTGCTGGCTGGGGTTAAACCATGACATGATCTTAAAGGTCTTTTCCGACCTAAACGATCCTGTGATTCTATGATTTGCCCAAATGAGCAAGGAAGGAAATAGCTGCTCCTTAGGCTATTGGGGATGTTAGTGGAATATTCTCTTATTTTGGGAAATTTTGCTTCCATAGTTTGTGACAGTTATTAGCTCATGAGAAAAGAGTTGAGCCATAACCTAAGGGACTGTTGAATGTCTGTGGGATGTTCTTTTGGAAAGCTGATAGAGAAATGATGTCTCTTATGGCAAGGCTAGAGATTGGCCTTTGCCTTTGCATCATTATGTGCTCCGGAGACAAATGCCTGCTATTGTACAACACTGGGGAGAGCAAAGGGTTACTTCTGGGAGGGGGATAAAAACCAGGTACAGTCTGAACAACTCAAAAGGATGCAGGTAAAGTGTATGAAGCAGTCAAAGAAACAGATCCTCCCACTTGCTGCCCAAAGAAAACCATGATGAAGGACTACGCTGTAAGCAAGGAAACATGTTTGTATCTGATTTTATTAGGGATAATTGTAGGGAGTCCATATTCTTATATGCATAGGTTAAACTGTATTTGAATTACATTTTCCAGAAAAATAATAGCAACAAATTTAAATAAGACAATGAATCTTTCATAGAAATAAACTTATCGAAGATTGAGATAAAAGACCAATGATCATGAGGAATGATCAAAATAAGGTTCTCCTGATCCATTGGTCCTGTAATTAGGCAGAGAGAAATTGTAGTCTCATTTATGATGGGGTTTTTATGCTTTGTGAGGGTAGAAGACAGAAGGACAACACTTCAGCCATCTGAACAACCAGTTCTCTTTGTCATTTTGGCCGTCTGCTTCCTCCCCAGCTAAGGCTGCTCAGAGACCTGAGCACCACCTCCCTGCTTCAAGTACTGCGGCTAAGATGAATTCTGCCCTCACAAAACCTCTGTAACTTTTAGAAATTTGTCAGGTTCTCTGAGAGAAGGAAAGTTCTTTCCCTCATGATTTTAAGTGCTATGGAAAATCAGAAACTGAGGTTTCAGAAGATAAATAGCCAGGAATATATGAATTCTTCAGAATCTCAGTGGTCCAATTAAACCATTTTCTTTATGAAGACTCAGCTCATGAAAAACTGAGTCTACTAATAAAACGGTGAGTCATCGTACTTTTCTTATTGATTCTTGTTATCTTTCTGTATCCGAGGCAACAATAAACATGATTTATATGCACTGCATTTAATTTCCCGTGGTGTTCTAATCTTGCATTGGTGTGGGGGAAAAGTCAACGAAGATGGATGGTGAGCAGCATGCAAACTGGGAGGCAAGCAGCAAATGTGGCCAGAGATTGGGAGAGGGTTCATATTGCAGAGATAAGTAACACTTTTAAATCTATAAAGCTGGTGCTATTTAGAGTATATTAAAAGAAAAGGAATGATGTGACTGGTAAGGCAGGAAGATGGTTCTGTTTGTACCCACAAAAAGTGCCCATTTAAATCCCCATGTGCAGATGAATCATAATAAGGTGCTTAATGCTTATGAGCGTTGCTTCCCTCCACAGCACTGCTGAGCAGGAACAAGTTTCTGTGAGGATGTCTTCTGTAAAGTCCAGATAATCTAATCTGCATTGGTCCTACCTGCTACCGAGTTCTCCTCACTCAGTCACATGGGCCATATGACACACATGGTATCACAGGAACTTCCAGTGTCTTCATGTGCGTTTCCTATGTCACACGGGTGTTTGATGGATAGCTGCCTGTAAATATGCTGTAGGCTCCCTGGTGGCATCGTTCACAAAAAATTAATTCAATCTTCTAAAGTATAGGCAGACTAGAGGAAAATTACTACAGGCTATTTTCTGGTTCCCTGTTTTTTGATACATTGTTGGGGCTTTTTTGTTTTGAAACAACATCGAAATTGGCTCTGAAAGACCCCCCCTTTCATTTATTTGCTCTCATAATATCCTCTATATGATAGTGTTCCTGCCAAAACGGTGCTATGTAAGTAAATGCTATTTATCTTTGCACAAGGGACAATTAAGCCTACAGCTTCTGACAGAGCCATGACCCTCATGTGGACCTCTGTATGGAGGTACGCGATACAGAAGAGGCACCACTGGCCGCCTGTGAGAATTTGAATGAAGAGGAGATGCCAGAGCAGTTAATTGACATGAGAATCAGTGCTGAGCACAGCTACCAGGAAAGTGCTTAAGAGTGAAAGTGCAAATACGTATTGACTTCTGTTCCTCATAAGATTACTCGCCATGGTTCAGGAAGCCAAGAGCATTGATTTAAAAACACGTCGGTCATAGACACAGAAAACTTAGAGGCGAAGTGACTAGACTTCTGGAAATGTCATATACCTCTTTAGAGAAAGCCTCAGAAAGAAAGAAAAATGCCTTTCCAAGGAACAGCTCTTTGTAGGGCCACTGCAGCCGCTGGAGAGGAACATCCCGGGAAGCCCAGCTTTGTCTCCAGTTGTTGTTTTTGGAATAAGAAAAAGGCCACATTCTGAGGCAACAATAGTTTAAGTCTTTGTGAACAGCGCCTTCTTTATGCTTCATTTTGTGGTCTCACTAGTAAATTATATTACTTTTTCTTCCAGGGAAAGGCAGCCCTACAGTTAGAGAAAAGCCTTTTGGGTTCTGTTCCTCGGCTCCGCTATCCCTCCCTTCTCCAGTGAACACAGAGATCCTTAACCTACTTTTACGTTATTATAAGGCTCAGAGCCTGTGCCTGCTCCCTTTGAGGACAACTGGAATGCTGCCACTGACTTCAAAAAGAGCATGGGCAGGCTTCTCGTTAGTTAACATTCGTAAAGTGCTTGGAGGTACTTAGGCAACAGATGTTACATAAATGCGACTAATACTGTAACTTCGCTATCAATACTGCAATGCTATACTGCAACTTGGTCAGGAGGCATCTTAATTCACACTTAAGTGCCGTTTGTTTGCAGGATTAGGATTTAGTTAAATGCAGATAAATAATCTTTCCAAATTAAATGAAATTATTCGTCAACATAAGTAAAGCTTCCACCTTAGTCTCCTAAATAAGGAAAACTCTTGTTTGTGTGTTTCTGTTTGTGTGAAAACTCTTTTAGAAGTATATATTAACACAAGCTCTTTATTTCTGGTACAATTATAAAACATAGCTGTTTAGATGTTGTATGCCTGAATCATCACAGATGTCCAGGGGATAGCAATATAATAATAGATACAGAAGGCAAATACTCTTTAATACTGATCATTCAACCATTCATGTTAGCTTTTTCCAGTTAATTGCCAAAATTTAGTTTTATCTTCCAGTGATACAGAAAAGTCCACTAACACTGAGTTACGTAGGTTACGCTAATACTTTGGTGTAGCTATTTACTTGCACATTCCATGAGAACAAAGTTATTTCTTTATAATTTTAGAGAATTTACATTGATGTTTCAAAATCTATGGGCATTTTTTAGTTATTTCAAATAGGAATCTCCAAACTGACTTTGGGCAGTATTACTGAACTCTACCAGCTTGAGGCCACTACCACCAGAGATTTGAAAAAGAAATTAGATTCTTGGAAAGACACTCAGATGAATGTGAGTCCTTGAAATCACCTATTGATATATAATGGCGGCCAGTGCAGGTAGCAAAAGGTGGATGCAATATGCTCACCTGAGAAGGATCGCTGGCAGAGAGCTGCTAAGAGGCAGATTTCGTATGAGTCACGGCTCATTGCACCAGCAATGACAATGGACTGGACAGTGAAACCCAATGGCTGGAAGGGAGTAACAAGCACAAATCCCTGTCCTGTGTAGACCAGTGACCTACATGACGTACACTTTATGTTGTATGAGCAGAGCCATCATCCATTATGAAAGCTATAAATATGCATTAACTGATTGATTTAATTATGTTCCATGAACCGTTGACTTGTTTCCAAAAACTCAATCTACAAGGTAAAATCCAGCATCAAAAGTCTTTTGATAGGTTTTCTAACAAGATGTAAAATTTCCCTTTTGTATCACACCCCTGCAATTCTCCATCTACATTCTTTATGCATTTCTGTTGCTCAGAGCCTAAAATGAATATTTTATAGTAGCTCCTTTGTGTATTGTAAGCACTTTGTTGTCATGTGTTGCAAGAATTAATCAATTTGGTTATCCTTAATAAAAAATAATATAATGTAAATGATTAACGTGGCCATGTATCTACCATTTCAGATACTAGTTTACTTGGTTGAGATCATAACCAATGGAATTTGCAGATCATCCATGGATAATATACTTGAAGAGCAAAGCAATCTTGAAAAATGAACGAGTTCAATGACAAAATAAAAATACAGAGAGTACAAAGGAAACCTACTGTGTGTTTGAAGGGGAAAACATAATGCACCTTATCAAATCAAATATTCAGCACTTGTATTCCCACATTTCTTTCATGTCAAGTACATGAAGAAAGCAATTCTTGATATAGACAGGTGTTTTACTAATCTTTAACTGATGGAGAACCTGAGGTACATGGATAGTTAGGGCAAATATTTGCAAGCAGTGCAACTGATCTGAGCTTTTCATTTCTTAGACGCATAATGCAAGACACTTGGAGTGTGATGTGAAGAAGTATTTAGTTCATTATTCCAGCCATGGCCTAGCAAACGTAATGCCAAGTCATGCATCTATTGATACATTCGGTGTCTGAACACTTTGAGTCACAGCATCTCCACAGAAGCAGACATTCAACTGTTATTCACTGTAACTGCTGCTTTGCAGGCACTTTCAAGGTTAGCATTTTCAAGACTGCTGCTCCCTACTGTACAAGTATGACCTTTTGTTCTCTTAAATTATTTGGCAGTATTAAAATGTGTGATGCTTCTTTGCACTCTGCCCACCAAGTGATACAGATCTTTTCCTATAAATGTAAGGTTTGCATTCTTAATTTCCATTCCATCAGCCTTTGTGCTGCACAGGGATATTAAAGCTAGCTCTAAATGAGCTCACTACACACTCGTGTTGCTGAACAAACCCATGCTCCCAGCTGTCTCCAGGCTTGACCAGTTCTGCTCAGCCGTGTACCAGCTCTGAAGTTTATACCTTTTCTCAGCCAGTTCAATGACTGGTGAGGAGCAGATCTGGATAAGGAAGTGGACTTTGTCTGCAATTTGCCAGTCATAACCACAGAAGTGGCATGCTAATGCCGCTCTCTGGATTAGCTGAGCTAGCTGAGTCAGAGAGGGGTTGGGAAGCTTCTTACAAGCTTCATTGCACTCTGTGGACATAATCTTTCTCCTTTCTCTAAAGCTTATGAGCAACTATTTTCTATAGTCTTCAAGGTGATTGATTAAAAATTTAGTTTAATGTATAGCTGTTTAAATAATCTAAATTCTGTAGTGGAGTTCAGTCGTCAAACTGAGTAATAAGGATGGGTATTTTCTCTACCCCACCTCTATTCAAATTTGGCCAACCCAGTATTTTATACCTGTAAAAGCTTTTCACTGAAGTTTGGGGAGAAATATTGTATATAGGTTCCTTGTTAAAAATTTGTTGATTAAGCGATAAGCTCAATGATAGGCAGTGCCTGATACATAATGCATTGAACCCAAAGATCCTTCAGACTGGACATCCATTTTGCAGGGAGAAGACAGGGAAAGCAGTTCCCTCAGTTCTGGATGTCTAGGGAGAGCTGTCTCCATTCTTCCTATGCACCTCTAGTATCTGTCATTCACAGATGGATATATTCTTTGTTCACAAGGCTGGAGAGAACTATTTTGTCATTGTAGTATGACTTCCTGCATAAATCACCACAGGGCTGCCCACCATTAGCCGTTGTCTAAACCAGAGCACAAATATCCTGTCCTGATGTTAAAATTGACAGAAATGAGCAAGGAACTGCAACCTTTAAATGCTCTCAGTGTTGAAAAAATGTTCTTTGTTTATAGTCAGAGTATATCTAGCATCAGTGTCATTTGCATGTAATGTAGAGGGGTATTTCTCCCCTGTGCTTAGCACAGCCATTTATTAAGGCAGACCGAGTCCTGCCTAGGAGGACTGTGACTGCCCAGTCACAGTCATTCCTTGTGCAGCTCTACTGAAACAAATGGATTCTGCCTCAGAGACTCTGCTAAATGTAATCTACCCTTTAAAATACTTCTACAATCACATTTGGATCATCCACCTAATGCAGTTTTTCTTTAGTTTTTGAAATAAGAATTATTCCCAATTGCGTAGCTTCTTCGTCTCTACAGTGCTTCACAAGAGTGGACAATTGTTGACTAGGAAGTGGTGTGCACTGGAGAACAAGGTCACTGATTTCATACTTGAAAAACTACGTGGACTTGTCATTTACAGCCACTGGATTTTTTTTTTCAAATGATTATACTCATGAACTGAAGCAAGAAAAGTAGAACATAGACCAGCACAGAGACAAAGATAGCAGCTTATTACACAATATGGAAAGCTGTAGATCTGTTTTATGCTTTCTCAGAACATTCAGGAAATATTTTGTTAATTTTGGTACTCACACCCTCTTAATTCAAAGGGACTCTAATCTAATCAAATAAAAATTGTAGCAGTGAAAATCCTTCTATCAAGCACAAGAAGTTTTGTGGTAAAACAAGAAACACAAAAAGCTGTCCAGAACGTTATAACATATGTCATCTAACTAACTTGTTAGAGCTGATTTATTAATGAGAATGTCTGCCTAAACAGGCTGATATTTGTCTTAATTTTAATAAGTATTTTAAATACATGTAAAGTCCACCCAAATGCTGAATATTTTCTTTCTGATCCTGAAGCCCCTCTCACTACTGAACAACAGCTCCAGCTGGTTAAGAGAATCCCCTGAGCTATGACCGCGGTGGGCAGAGGGTCTAATGTGGCCACCATGGACAACAGTAAATCTTGGGTTTTTTCTGGGTTTGGACACTTCTCCCACAGATGAACTGAATTATTGGTTTCAATGCTCAGTTTTTGTTTCCTTGAGCTCTTAAAAGCACTTGACCCGCATCGTTCTTGTTCTAGTACTAACGATCTGATTAATGATGTGCCTAAGATTTTTTATGTGAACCTTTTTTGTTCTTTCTTTGCTCATTTCAAACTTAGCTACAATCCCAAATGTAGCCATACAGCCAAAAGCAAGCCTGGAACAATACTTAGCAAATGTTGGGATTTGTGTGGATATCCATATTCATTTCAAATCATGCCTTGTTTGGCAATCATATGGGTACACTATTTGTTTTTCACCAATGACATTCTGTTATTCACCATGTTATGCAGTTTATTGCTGAACAGTTTACTATTTCTTGGTTTATTTTTAATCAGTTTACTGTTAAACAGTTAAGCAAGGACATACATACGTGGACACCGAGAGAAGACTGACTCTGGGCCATAAAAAGGAGACAACATTTTAAATTACATGGTCAGTTTACTATTTCTGCCCTCTAGCAGAAAGGTAGCATCCACACTCCAAAATAAGATACTAACATTTTATTGCTAACGTTTGGCTGGCTATGGGTAATAGATTTAAACCGTTACAGTCCTAATGAGTTCACTACAGTAACTTAACTAAGCAATTGAACGTGACAGGCAGGGCATTGCAGGGGGATTATTGCATGCCTTTAATAAAACATAAAATAAAAAGCACGAGATTTCAGCTACCAAGAAACCTTTGAAAACAAATCTCCCATCCACCTTGTTGAAACAAAAGAAACTAATGGAATTTTAAGAAAGCAGAAAAGAAAATAGATCAGTCTTGCATTTAGCAGTCTGGGGATATTTATCACCACTCAGAAAAATCTGCCCAGAATACTGTATTTATTTCTTGTAACAGATTGCATGGTGATTTTTACCCTGGAACCACAAAATGATGCAAGCAATGGTTTAATGTTAGGACCCTTCTCTATGTATTCTGACAAGCAGAATGAATCATTAGGGAACTGACCCCAAGGTGTCCTTTTGAGGAGTGAGCAGAGGTGGACCTTCTCCTTTTCTGGAGACAGCTGCAGAGGCAGTGCAAAGAAACAGTATTACCATCTAGAAGTTAGTGGGATGGAGCCCAGTTTACTTGAGCCAAGCCCTGTATTATTGTCAGAACATTGCCAGACCAAAGTGACGATATGAATTGCAGCAGACAAATTTGTGCTGACTGAAGACTTGGGATTAGATCCAGTTATATAATACAGAAACACCCAAATCACATATTGCACTAAAATTATGAGAAGAGCTGATTCTCTGCCATGTTAATAAAAAGAATTTTATTTGCATAAGCCAAGTACATATCACAAGCACTCTACTGACAGGGGCTACCAGCACAGTTGTACTGGTAATGTCTTCCAAGTTAAGACCTTACCTTCAGGCTTTCTTACCTAAATGTAGTATGTCAGAAAAGGAATTGAAAAGGTTAGGCCAGTCAGAGCCAAACCAGGAGGATATGAAGCTACTCTCCTTTTTAGAGTTTTTGAGATTAGTATGCTGCAGACTGCATGGAGAAATAATAAAGACTTTGATTAAATCTGTTTCAATCTGGAGCAATAAAACAAAGAATAACATATTGTGTTTCAGCCTGCGTTTGCAAAAGCGTTTGGCTTTCTTTTGATCCCTGCTTTTCTATTTGAGCTCTACTATGAGGTCTTTTGGGTTAAATTCAGTCTCCAGTATGCGAAGGGCACTGATTCCTCCCTGTTGGATACCAGTGTCAAGTGTAGGCAGTAGTTAGGTACCAACATATTCATTTAACAGACTCTTTACTGTATCAATATTGTATTGTATTTTGAAGGCTATTCAAAAACCAAACCATGAACTTCATCTTCAGCTTTCTCCCCATAGTGCTTGGGCTTACCACTGGTATCAGATATACCAAATATCTCCCTCCCATCTTATATTTGATGTCAGTAGTAAACTATGTCTTCACAGCAGCATGTGCTGTCTATTGAAGAACAGCAGAGCAAAAGATGTTGTTCAACTTATCCTGGAGTTAGCAAGTGGTCAAAAGGAAGAAGATGCCGTTTCTATTTAGTTAACTGACACCTGAACAACCACTGATATATGAGTCCATGCCGGTGAAGGAGAAAGAGAGCTGTGAAGCTGCCTGATGCACTCCTTGTCTCAGTCCTTGCCTAAATGCCACAAGGGCATTTCTGCCACTCCGGCACCGGAGGGAGGGCTTACACCCCCTTTGTTTCCCTTTCCTGTTATCTTTCTGCTATGCTCTCTTCCTTGAGCTGAGGATAATCACATTAGGAACATACTGTGCTTTCTATGTTTAGATCTCTAATTAGTTTACTCGATAGGGTAAGTATAATTATCCTCATTTTGAACCATCATAAGAAGATGAAATAATTTGCTCAACGTCTCGCCCCGAATCATTTATATATATGCTTTTATGTCTATCAAAATCCTACTAATGTATTCCTTCTAGTAATATCTTGTCACAGTTCCACATGCTAACTGTGCCTCACATCTCACTTTCAAGCATTTATTTCCAAGTAAACTCCATACTAGACTTCTGCCCACCTCATGCCAGAGAAGTCACTGCAGAGGGTGAGAGGCAGAGCCACGCAGCAACAGCAGCGAAGCAATCTGCCCGGCAGGGCACCTCACCCTCTGCAAAGTAAGCAATGAAAACTTTGAAATTTTTCCTGTTTACTCTGATAATCCAGGGGAAAAAAAAACCACAGATACACATTGACATTTAATTTCTCCCAGTCAGTTATTTGTAAGCACACCACTTCTCAGAGCAAATATAAAGTGATGCACATAGAGGTTAAGTAATTTTAAAAAGATAGTCTGTGGCTGATGAACCCCAACCCAGTTTTCCGTCCAGTGACCACTCTTTGTTATAATGAAGGACTGAAAACTTGCACTCATAAGCCACAGTCATTCAGAAAGTTCATGTTTCTTTTTTTGACAGCTCTGTTTTATTTGATTTTTTTAAAGAAGAGAAAGTTTAAAAGAACCTTGAAACAAGTTTTTGGCAATTACCTCTGCAGTGGCACATGTATTCTGTTCAGTGCAGTCATTACATTGGAGCATACAAAAACCCAGCTTTCATTCATCGAGACTGACTTTTAAGAAGCTTTTTCACCAGTGCATACAATTTGGTCTGTGTGTCCTCTTTTCTAGCCATTATTGATTCGCACTGAGGGCTATAAACCCAAGCTTCCTTATCTGGTGCCAACTGGCATCTGTCACTACTCTCTCCTTATCTGCTACCTCTGCCAGTTCCCAGTGTTAAATGAGGCCACACCACACTATCATCGGGATTAGACCTAATGCACTGAGTTCTGTCTGCCCTGTTTATTTTTACCAACTTATGTAGATTCCCAGTCTGGGCATCTAAGCTCCAGAAATGCTGGTGTTTTAATGAGCAGTAAATCCACACAGATGCAAACCCTGGCTATTTTCTCTTGCATTCGTCTGTGTGTTCTTAGAGAGCATGGAGGAGATGCAAAATCCTACAGCACAGGAAGCTCTGCAAGGGTTGCTTCCATACCACCGCCATGTGCGTGTCCAGGGGCTAGAAGGACCAGGGGACACAAGGAAGGGCAATCGCCTGCCTGTGATGGGAGGCACCTGGAGCAGATTCAGCTAATGCTCTGCACCTATTGACCGGAGAATTGTACTCCTACAATTTTGTAAACTAGCTGTATCTTTATTAGATACTGGGAGATAAAATGGAGGAGCAGATAAATGGATTTCTAACTTCTTCCTCTAACGTATAATGATGATTAGATAAAAGCGTTGTATGATCCATTTATAACCCTGGTCTGAAACTGATGGAGCAAAATCCAAATTAGGTCAGATGCCAAAGCACAAAGAGCAGTGACACAAACATGAGGCCTACAGTTTGGTTCCCAGGTACGGAAGAAAGTACAGGAACTCACTGCAAGAGAGAAAGCTATTTAATGCCAATGCAGAAGTATCCTTACTCTTTCATAAGGGTTCAGGTCCAGTCCATTTTTAGACACAACGAATCTCTTACTAGATATTTCAGATAGGAATATTTTCCTTCACAGTCAAAACCGAGTTCTCCTCAGTTTCCTCCCTTCAGGTTTTTCTTATTACTGCTCAAAATTTTTCAGCATCATGGGTGTCTACACCTTTTCTAATACTTAGAATAGAATAGAATAGACTATTTCAGTTGCAAGGGACCTACAATGATCATCTAGTCCAACTGCCTGACCACTTCAGGGCTGACCAGAAGTTGAAGCACGTTATTAAGGGCCTTGTCCAAATGCCTCTTAAACACTGACAGGCCTGGGGCATCGACCACCTCTCTGGGAAGCCTGTTCCGGTGTTTCACCACCCTCTTGGTAAAGAAATGCATCCTAATGTCCAGTCTAAACCTCCCCTGGCGCAGCTTTGAACCATTCCCATGCATCCTATCGCTGGATACAAGGGAGGAGAGATCTTATTTGCTTGTTGAATCCCTCAGTATCCTCTTTACCTTCCTTAAATTCCACATCATAGGTTTTTGATTTATCAACTCACTACTCAGAAAGTAATAAAAACATCAGGCTTGCAATTAAGAAAATAAGGCTACTAAGGTTAAGAAAAAAATGGAAATTAAGCAAGCCTCCAAAGCAAAAAGCTGTGGAACACTTCCAGAGGATGTTATAGATAGTAAAATTTTATACATATTCAGAAAGCAATTAGATTCATGAAAGAAAAACACTTCAAGTTCTGTGAAACAGAAAGATGTCACCTCTCAGCAAGTCAGTTAGTTGCAGATCACTGAAGGATGGGCAGTGAGCTGGAGAAGAGTCACTTCATACCTTCCTTGCTCGTCTGTTGCTTCCCAAGCATCTTGTGTCAGCCATTTTCAAGGAAAGACTAATGAACTAGATGGACCTTTGGCCTGATTCAATACATCAGTTCTTATGGTTTTTTATTATCCATTTAGGATGGGTGGATTGCTTATTTGATTGATTTAATTTATCTACTGTATCACATGGAAACTGTGCCAAGAAAACAAATTGCTATATTCATCATAAAGTTGCTGGGATGGAGGTCAACAGTGCAGAGTAGCACTCCTGGACTGATAAAGCTTGACAGCCTTGGAAAGGAGTTTCGGAAAGAGGTGCTCAAGGTGTGTGCTTGTGTGGGTAAGAGAGAAGGTGTGGGCAAGTTGCACAAAAGCAGAAGTGTCACTCGGATTTTGCTCTTCACGCAACATACATAAGTGAAACTCTCGTGACAGATGATAGGTGCATCTCTGTGCAGCTTCAGTGAGAAGCTGCGTGAACTAGGAAATCAAGCGGCACTGCAGGAGGGCCCACATGAGGCCCGGTGACAACGAGGCGCTGCCTGCAGAGCTGTGAGGTGGTGCTGGCAAGGAGCTGGAAGCAGCAAGCGTAATTCAGCTCCATCAGCGCCTGTGCTAGCAAGATGCCCTGCTTGCCAGAGACCCGGATAGTGCTCCTTATGAGCAAAACATGAGCCCCCTGCAGTGCAACACTGCTGTAAGCTGCAGAGGAGTCATGTGTTCCCTGCGTGAAGTTCGTCAGGATGAGCTCCAGGTCATCGGCTGAGTTTTCACTAACTGAAACTTGCGCTTTCAGGCCATTACAGTCTCAGGATCGTATTTTCCTATGCACAGATTCCCCTTTCCCCATTTTCTTCTTTTTCTGTTTCACTCAACAGTGATGCTTGGCTTGTATCATTCTTGGCACAAGGTAATTGAGGGTAAGTGCCCTGAGCTTAGTGATGTACTTGCATCAGAAGAAGGCGAGAGAGTTAATGGAGACTCATGGACACAAACCAGAATGAATGGGGTTCAGATCTCTGTTTTCTTATCACTTCATAGAAAACTACATTTATTTAGTCCAAGGAAGTGAAATTCAATATTGGAATTAATATTTTTTGTTTTCCTCAGTAGAATAATTAAAAAAAATCAGACTACCGAAGTTTCAAAAATAAATGACATTTTACAACACTCGATTGTTCCTGTAAGCTTAAATGCAGTGATTTATTTAGAAATAATTAGCCCAAACACTTGATATACACCACTTGTTACCGGGAGAAAAATTGTCCAAACCAGTCAACCTTCAGCTCGATTCATTACCACCTGGCAAAATGGACCTCTCCCACAAGCAAAGCATTGCAATCTACAGTCCTTACCAGACAGATGTAGCCCCGACTATATTTCTTCATAAACAGATCTAGAAATTGCAGTCCCAATAATTATTAAATTCTTGGAGTTTATTGGTTTTATTCTTTTAGATCGTTTTTATCTATGTGTCTACCAACATAACAAAAGTACGATTCACAGATCAATTACTTACTGTTTTCTTGATCGTTTAATGTACTCTGTGATTGCCTAACTTGGGCTAGGATGGTGACGAGCACCTGTGTTTTTCCAGTCAGTTCAGGCTGTTTTTTGTATTTGGGGAAAGGAGAAAAATATTGCCTCTGTTCCTATCAGTTTCAGCGCCCCGATGCACTTCACTCCTGTTTTTCGGTACTTCACTTCCCTTTCCAACCTATAAAGTACTTGGGCCAGGTACTCCACTCTAAATGGATTCATACATGCTGAGGACAGTTTTCAAGAGCTCGTGAATAAAAGAACCTTGTTCCTCTATTTGTTTTCACCTTATTAAACCAAAGCCAGATTGCATTGATTTATGTATTCAATTGTATTATAATAATCTCAGTACATGTGTCTGCAGTAGTCAGCAACTTACAAACATATGCTTATATAAATAGCTTTATGCTTGAGATATTTACAGAGGTTTGGGGGGTTATTCAAGTATCGACGTCCTCACGTGTGTCTCTACATGGAGGATCAGGGTCACAGCTTTCCGGGAAGTCATTTCTAGACAGGAACACGGTACGCTATGTTTCACACTGTGACAGATCTTGCAGTAATACTAAGATCTTCAGGAAAGATTCTCACAAGAGTGTGACTCAAACCAGCCTCGACTGTCGGCATGAGCAAGGGATCAAATGCTCAGGAAAAAAAAGAAGTATCGAAGCAAGCAGCCAAAGCAATGTAACTATTCTCTGGTACAGGAAGCTACTGATGAGCAAAACCCAGCTGCAACCTGGCTGACATAAAGATGGTGGTTGCCAATTAAAAGGAAAAATAAAGCTAATGAAGAATGTTAGATGGAGGACTAGTTAAGGAGTTCACATAACCTGACTTTGCCTTAAATCAGATGATCAGAGATAAACTGATAAACCAGAATAACTCATGAAGAACATATCTGATGCGTTCAATCTTTGCAGAGATCAGAAAAGTCTCATTTTGAGGTTGGGTGTTTCTACTACAAGAGCATAGCTGTGATTTGCGGGGTAATATCCATATAAAATATTTTTCATGGTAAAAACTATTGAAAAATAAGTATTTTCACAAAGCAGGACTTTCTTAAAACACTTAAAAGTTTTTAATCAATACTTTTCATTTTCTATTTTCAATCCCAACTTTAGAATTATTTACCAAACTTTGCATTCTACTTTTTTTTGGTGAATGTAGCAGGTTTTCTACATTATTTTGACTTGATAATCAAAAATTCTATTTCTCTCTGAAGCGTCATATGCTGCCTTATGTGTTGTTGTAGTAGATAAATGAAAAATATTTTTAATTGAATAAGCGTAGGCATATGAAGTCACAAGCTCCTTATGACTGAGCAATGCATTGTCAATGTACTTGCATAGTTATACGTACATTAGACATATGTTTTTCCACAGAAATCTCAAGCAGAAGTTGGTCTGAAATTGGACAAGAGTTGGTCTGTGTGTATGCTGTAACCTCGGGGATGTGCTGGTCTTCCCGTTTAAGTGCGTTACAGCTGGCCATCTGATGCTGGACCTACTGCGTTGGCTCAGTGACCACGGAGGATTTATTTCACATGCACTTCATAGCCGTGTGGCCACGCTC
>NW_008825566.1:3700129-3704708 GCF_000699105.1 Pygoscelis adeliae | reverse complement strand
CTGCTGAGCTTACCCTTCTATCCATTCTTCTTAGCAGGTCACTCCTTAGCCTCCTCTCACCAGGTGAAACAAGTGCAGCTCCCTTTACCCTTCCTTGTAGGCCATATGCTGTAGACCCCTAACAATCCTGGCACCTTCCCCTGCATTTTCTCAGCATCCATCCTAACTGGACAACCCCCTCAACACACCTTATTGGTGACAAAAGTGAACAACTACCAAATACATTAAATTAACTCTTTGTCTACTACAGAAAAACGTAGCTACTGTTAAGTGAGATTTGATCAGCTCTTGCACATCTCTAAGGGAGTCTGAGTTTTTGTGTTGCCGCTTTGGTTCTGATATAGAACAGTTGCTGGTTATGTTTGTTGTTGTCCTTGAGGATGTTTGGTCAGGACCATCTTTTCTGATGTTTTCTGCTCTCCATAATCGCTGAGGTGTTACGAACTATGGTTCTGCCCAGTCAGGGGCTTCATCACATCTGCCATGGGCAGCCAACCCTCCTCAACATCCCCTCCTGCTTGTGGTCTTCAAACTGCTGCAATTTATGCCTTTGTTAAGTCAGTTCAGTACAAGGAACATTCTGGAAAAGATGTAGTTGTTTACCAGAGCTCACCCCAGGGGAACGGCATCTCAAAAACATATTATAACATATTTTCATTTAAATGGGTATAACCACACCCTGGTGAATTTAACTCCCTGAATTCAAACCACATTCATTTCTGGCTTTGCCAGGGATTTGCTTCTGGTTTGCACCATCTCTTAGTGACCACAGCTGTTCCTGTATGTTTCTGTACGCTGTTTTGAGCTATGTGAAGAATTCCTAGCACTCAGTAGGGTCTGATATGTAAGGTCTACATATCCAGCCTGATAATTCAATATTGCTTTCTCATGTAATGAACAGTTACTGGACCTAATGAAGGGTTCTCCAGATGACTGGGGGTCTGTGAACTCGGGTTACAGCTTTTCCCACAAGCGGAGGGATTAGGGTATTTTTTTTTCCAGTTCAGATTCCCTCTCGCCAGCGATTACAGGTGAACTCATGCTGCAGCTGCTCCTTCAGCCACGGTATTTATAGCTTCCCTCTCCACGCCCTGGCCATTTAGTTTCGTGAAACTTTCAGGAATTCAGGGTGGAATTAAGGAGCTGCATTTAAGCACTCGGGTTTAGATGGGCAGGATCTCCCTCTGGAGGCCTTCAACAGCAACTGCTTCTCTCCCTCGGTTTCACAGAGACCTGCGGGAGAAGAGCTTTGGTAGAGCCAAAATGCTGCTGCAGATCAGAGACCTCACCCCGGACTGGATGTCCTTGCTTTCTGATTCGCCTTACAACCCCAATCCTTCTGCCAAATGTGGCTGCGATTCGCCAGCAGCTTCAAAAGCTCGTGGACAGACACCTCTCCCCCCCTTCACCCCAAATGGAAAAGCAGGGAAAAGAGATGAGGCTGTTTCCGTGCGCTGGACATGGGGCCGGGGGCTGCCAAGCGAGCAGTGCCCAGCGGCAGTGGGGGCTCCTCCCTCGGTTTTGCTCAGGACACGACCCCAGCTTATCTGACAAGCAGCACCGACGTTAGAGTGGGAATAAAGAAGTCCGACAGAAAATGAGTCTCACAAAGAAGATGAGGAACCAGAGGAAACTCTAAACCAATCTATAATGAAGCTTCTAATGCAAGTGTTTGAAAAGCATAAAAGAGAGCCAGAATTAACTACTTAGGTCTTTAGACATGTTCAAGGATTAGTGCCACACCTATTACAGAATTATATACTTACTTCATTATCATAGTTCCCATCTGACCTGTTGAATCACTCTTTTTTTTTTTTTTTTCAAGTATACTTGGCATACAATAAAGTATTTCTAGGCATAGGAAGAAAGATACGTAGGCTACCAGTTTTTCCCAACAAAATATTCTGGGTGTTATAAAAGGTTTACAGTTGTGAGTTTAAAAATAATAAACATGCCTTTTTTCTGTTAACTGGAGTAATCTGTATTGAGAACTTAGAATCAACCTTTATTGTAGAGACCATGTTGGATTAAATGAGTTTCACTTAGTAACTTCCACCCTTCTTGTACTTCTTCTTTTTTTTACTTTCACATCCAAATAACTAATTTTGTCTGAGTCTTTTGAACTCATGTTGATCAGGTATCCCACTAATAAACTGGCCTGTTACACTCTCAAAGGATATCATCAGACTGAAATCCAGTGAGCTGCAAAAGTTGCTTGAAAAGTTATACCACAATATCAATACCCGTGAATAAATAAAGGGCTCCCATTGAATTTCGGGCAGTTCAGCTGGTATAAAATTCCCAACTAAAGAAGAATTCAGACTGCAATATCTTTTGAAATTCTAATGGTCAGCAAATTGAACTTCTCATAATCAAAAAGCATCTTTAATACATCGAAGATGAGAAACTTTTTAAATAACATAATAGATTTTTCTCAGACTTTATAAGTATATCATCTAAGCTAAAAAAATATATGACAAATGTCAACCCATGGTCTGAAGGGGAGATTGCAGTGCAAGTCCATGCATAGCCATAAATGTAACAAGAACTATGGCTTGTATAGTAAGAATAAATCTCAGATATAAGTTATTGGAAGTTAAAGTGCTCGTCTGCTGTGTTAGTGACTTTGGAATCAAGTAAAAGGAAAGGCAAGCAGAAATACTTCTGCTCCTATGCTAACTAAATGCAGAATTTACTTCTATCACTAAGAGGCGCTGCTGCATAATGTCCGTGGGCTACTCTTGCTCACTACACTGTGCGGTGTAGTCAAGACTAAATACCTGCAATACACAGGTGTTATTTTTTTATGCTGGAAGGTGTATGTATTATCTATATATATGTATGTCTGAATTAATATTGTTCTTTCAACAAACAAAAAAAATCTTTCAGCTTAAAAAATACAATTTACTGCGTGGCTCCTGTACCTTCCTTCAGAAATGTCCTACATTTTCATTCAGTTACGGAAGGTTTAGTGCTGGGCTTACCACCTCAGAAATCGTTCTGAAAGTTATGATGATACAGACAGCAAATTCTTTGTGTCTGGGGCTGGTAATTTACATTAAAAGGAATTTTAGACCTATACAGTCAACTCCATTTTCATGAGAGGATCTAAGGACAGGCTCACAGTGCTTTTACGCTATGATACGCAGAGCATGTCAAGCAGTATTTTACTCCTGTATTTGTAAAGATGGAGTTTCAGGAAGGGGCATAGCTAAGTCAGAAAAACACATAAATACTGTTAGAATTGTTTCTACAGGTAAGGTAGCTGTTATAAACTGGTACAACTTGTTCTAATTTGGCAAGGAGATTTCTCAGCAGAGTTCACAGCAAGCTGGGTGTGGACTGGGATGGAGCGGGGTAGGAATCCTGGGGAGGGTTTGCAGGTGAGGAGGGTGAATGTACCTGTAAAACTCATTTTCGGTTCAAGACTAGAATGACCGCAGCTTTATTGCCTTTTCACTAAATTTCAAGATCCTTCTCTTCAATCTGTTTTTAGTAGACCAGCATTGCTTTTGAAAAGAAATAATTAAATCAATAGCAGGTAGAAAAAGAAGAGGGACCTAACCTTTAACCGTTTGTCACTTAGGAGAAAAGAAAGAATCTTATCCATCACTGATTTCACGTAACAGGGTAAAGCGTGCACATACTGCAGCCCTGAACAGAGGATGCACGGCTTAAGTCAGTAGTTTCAAAACACTGCCACGGAAGAAAGCTGCTGGCCCCACTGTACTTTACTTCTTTTTTTTCCAGCTGGGATTAACATCATTAGAAGATAAATAACACTCCTAAACAACTTTTTTCAGTTTAAAAGAACACCCTAATTTCCACAGAGATGTCTTGTGGTGATTAAGAGAACTGCTCAAGAGAACTAGTTGATCGTAAATGGGAGGCAGGAATGGTGCTCGTACCCTACAATCCATTAGGAGGGTATTTCTGAGGCTTTGATGCTTGTGTCAGCTAAAATTCACCTTAGCTGAGTATATCTGAAGCCATTGAATGCTACAGGAGACCCCAACTAAAAGATAGAATTTTTTATGCTGAGGGTGGTGAGACACTGGCACAGGTTGCCCCGAGAGGTGGTGGATGCCCCATCCCTGGAAACATTCCAGGTCAGGTTGGATGGGGCTCTGAGCAACCTGATGTAGTTGAAGATGTCCCTGCCCACGGCAGGGGGGTTGGACTAGATGACCTTTAGAGGTCCCTTCCAACTGTTGTGGTTTAACCCCGGCAGGCAGCTCAGCCCCACACAGCCACTCGCTCACTCCCCTCACAGTGGGATGGGGGAGAGAATCAGAAGAGTAAAAGTGAGAAAACTCGTGCGTTCAGATAAAGACAGTTTAATAGGTAAAGCAAAAGCCACGCACACAAGCAAAGCAAAACAAGGAATTCATTCACTGCTTCCCATCGGCAGGCAGGTGTTCAGCCATCTCCAGATGTCCTGGTTTCAGCAGGGATAGAGTTAATTTCCTTCCTAGTAGCTGGTACAGTGCCGTGTTTTGGATTTAGGGTGAGAACAAAGTTGATAACGCACCGATGTTTTAGTTGTTGCTAGGTAGTGCTTACACTAGCCAAGGACTTT
>NW_008825566.1:3686124-3699557 GCF_000699105.1 Pygoscelis adeliae | reverse complement strand
GGTGTGAGAAGCAGAAAAGGCCTTGACTCTGTGTAAGCCCTGCTCAGCAATAACGAAAACAGCCCTGTGTTATCAGCACATTATTTGTGTTTTCAGCACAAATCCAAAACATAGCTCCATACTAGCTACTATGAAGGAAATTAACTGTACCCTAGCCAAAACCAGCACACCAACCCAAACCATTCTATGATTCTATGATTGTATGATTCTACTAGTGCTACTACTTGTATGTACCAGTACTACTGTGTTACTTTCCTTTTTGCCCATGTTCTTCCCTGTGATTTCTGCATTTATAATAGCTATATTCTTGATCAAACCCCTGGCACCATTGCATATGCACACCACTGGACGGTACATCCATGGTGTATTCTCTGTCAGTCCCTACAGTATAGGTCCCAGCACAGACTTTTCGAAAAATGTTGGAATCACCACATAGCTCCAGGGTGCAGCCGGCCATGCATTGTCTAGAAAGTACAGGTTGGGCTTAGTACACTCGATTTGGTTTTGCTCTTTCCATCCTTGCTGGGGACACTGCAAATCCCAAAGATAAAAATATTAGATTATAAAATTATAAGTGGTCCTTATATCCATTCCAAGATGGTTTTTTAAGAAGAGGAAGGGAAACACAGAGACAAGTAGTGCTTCAATCCTTGAAGAACAGGGGAGAAAAATTTAGGGCTGTAAGTACTGATCTAAGCAAGAAACTATCCATCTCTTAAAAAAAGCGTATAACGTGTAAAAATATGACAACCTGAATTAAATCGATTTACAGTTTGTCACAATTGCTCTGTATACCATTCTCCTGTTAAAAGCTAACTTAACAGCTGTGTCTTTTGAAACTGTTTTTGTTCCATTATTTAAAAAAAAGTACAAACCGTAAGAAAGAAAAAGGAGATAAAATGCATTTGCAAAGGCTCTTGTAGCTATATGTCCTTCACAGCATTTGCTTCAGGAAGAAATAAAGCAAAATAACACAGGAGAAAGCAGTAGTTACAACCACAACCATGTTTACTGCTTCCCACTCCTTGCACATTATTTAACAATTAAATCAGAGGAGGGATGTTCTTCTTTTGTGATTGGTGATGTTGGAACTATAAAGCAAAACACTTTCCAAAGAGGTGAGTTTAAGGGTATGGTTTTAAACACAGCAAAGCCGTTCCAATGGCAAGCTGCTGCTAAAATGCAGCCCCCCTCCCCTTCCCCACCCTTTGCCTTAGCCCTTGTGCTGATTCTTGCCTGATCCTATCACAGGCCAGTTAAAAAAATCTAAGGTGATAGAAAACATGCTACCAATTACAAAAATACAAGTCTACATTTTTGCTAGTTCAACTCCCTTAGCTCATGCACTAGGTGGTCAGACAAGCGCCAGTGCAAGGGAGGGATGGGAACAGGTGGCTGCAGCATGAGGATGGGAGCAAGTAGGGGTGTCCATTTTGGCAGCAGTTGTTGCTTCGGCTTATGTGGATCATCAGATTGAAACTTATCCCTTTCTGCCTGCTATTTCTCACTCATGACTGATTTTTGCATAGCCTTTCTCTTGTGGATGAAGAGTCTTTTAAGGATTGTCTTTATGAGTGAGGTCCTCCTCAGTCAGCACAAGCCACCTTACCCCCAGGTAAAATTAAGTGCTGCTTCAAGCCTTGCAGACCATAGATTTTCTTTAATGCCTTCGGCTTCCTTCATCAACTTTGCACGTTTCTATTTTTTTTACATTTCTCATAAACAATTCTTCTATTTTTAATTTTTGTCTTCCCTGTACCAGGGTGGGATGTTAGTCAAGGTTGTCTTTTCTCTCAAGTGAGGAATCATAACTTTTGGCCATTTAATAAATTCACCAAAAAGATCTTCCAGCTGTCTTTGAAGTATTTCTTAGTTCTTTCTCCTTACCAAATTTTATTTATAATTTCTTCTTTGGGAAAGCTACTGTCTTTGAAATACCCCCAAAATGAGGCAGACAGTAACTGTTATAACATCTGGTTATACTCAGCTGTCTTCAATTGGAAGATTATTGTTGTTTCCAATTCAATTTTTTCCTAGCTAACTTTAAGGAAAAAATCAGCTTCAATCAAAGTCCTTTGAGAATTTTTATATACATCTCCTTCCCAGTTCTTTTCCTACATCAGCATCCCACAAATGATCAAGGGCAGGTGCTGGTTGGACTTCCGAGTTACTCTCTCCACCTGCTCTTCAGAGTTGTACTAAGATGTGCTGCCAAGACGGCTGTCCCACCTCCCAGTGCCACTGCTGGAGATGGTGCTGCACGGAGAGGGGCCTGATCCAGCAGGCCATGCCCAGGTTCTCACGAAAGGCTCACCATCCTCTGGCAAACTCTCTGCTTTCCAAAAGGAGAAGAGTTATGAAAGAGGCAAAGAGCATTGCGACCAGAGGTCAAGACGATGTGAGGTGTGACTTTATCGTGGTAAAGATACAGCAGTGTGTGATAACAAGGAGTTGAAAAGCCCTTCAGCACGTTGCATGCTCTGTAGGTGTTCGGGATACAAAGGTAAAATGCAGGGTGGTTTATATCCTCTCAGCATTCACATCCCGTGCCTGTGAAAGCTCCAATTATCCCTGTGGGAGAGGGTTTTGTTATCCTTTTAAAACCCTGCTGCTCTTTTGGCCTCAGGTGGCTGAAATTTCCTGACACTATTTAACATTATGCAAAAAAAATGTCTTTTATCGGTTTGAGAGTGATAGCTCAGTTGTGACAGTTTGTAGGTAGGAGATAGTGGCAGAATCAAGATGAAAAAATCAGTACCTATAGAGAAGAGTTGAACAGAAAAATGGCTCAGCCTCCTCAGGCAGAGAAGGATTTATAATTGTCAATATATAGAGTAGGAACATAATAAAAATATTCAGTGGAACTTTACCTTTTCTTAATTTCAACAGCATTTTAGTTATAATAATACTAAAGATGTTTGTTAGAAATTCTGCCTAATTTCCAGTATATCCTTGTATAACTGTTTGCCACTGTAGCAAATTATCAAGACATCATCAAAGCAGACCGAATGTAAGACTCTTCTGTATCTCTGCCTTCAGCAGTTGTAATAAAGCGGCATATCTCTTCAGAAGGGTAAGGGTATACCAGCAGGGACGGCTTCAGAATTTATTTTCATTCATCAACATGAAGAGTTTGGCGGAAAACGTTCTGAATAATAATTAATTGATGATATGATGATAGTATTTGTGCGAAGTACTTTGCTTTCCCATGAGCTCTGTCTTTAACTGCATCCCAGCATAGCATTAGCAGTGTCTGTCTTTTGCTTTATTGTTGAAGTTCGGTCATTCTTTCCATTTGTAGAGCCACCACAGTATTCATAATTGAACCATTCCATGTAAAGGAAAAGTGCCTTCTGCTATAATTAAACACCCTCTCTGTGCTGCAAACATCATAATAAATAATCAACATGCCAAAATTTGTTCAAATTACTATAATTCTTGTATCTCAAACTCTGATAATGGTCCTTTAAATTCAAAGCCATAAACGATGGTTAAATAAGAAATAATCTAAAGGAATGGTAAAGGAAGGAAAAAGATAATTTCTCTGGAAACATAGTGACCGTATCGTATTCCATCCACAGTGTCTAGCAACAGTAAGTCAGTGACTGTATGTTAACCACTGAGCAAACCACATAGCCTTTCTCTTTCACCTTCCCCTGGTATAAAATTTGGAATAATAATCTTGCTGCATGTTGCAACTCCTACTTAACTTCCACTGGTGGTTTTAATTGTGTAAGGATCTAAAACACATAAGCCCTTCTGCTAGTCCCCAGCTTTAAAAAAAAATCAAGTGATGGGCAGCACAGAAATATTGTAGAAACTCTAGGTTGATCTTCATTATGTTTATAATTTTTTCCTGTAGCCAGGGTGATTGGAAACTAACCTTTAACTAAAATGATATCCAAGATTCCTCCTCTATCACTTCTAGAACTGGGCCTTAAGAAGATAAACAACGGTCCTAAGACTTATGATAAAATCAGCAGAATTAGTACAGCATGGAAATCTGGCATATTAGGAATATTATGCAGTGAAGATGGAAAACTACAGTGCAAGAGGTGAAAGTAATTCCACACACACTATGGCAGTCACTTCAAGATTAAACTTTTTCTGGGTCACAGGCATTCTTGTCTGTGCTGATTCATCCACACATCACATCACGTCTGATTCTTTTTTCCCAATTAAATAAAATGCAATCTTATTATCTAATTGTTTTTCTGGCAAGGACACTGTGTTTTCCTCTTACACTTCTTGAAAAGAGAAGATCTCATTCTTAAAAAGAAATGATCTCATTCTTTAAATCTGTAGCATCAAAACAAGACAGAAATAACCTTTGAGTGCAATGAATATTTTTTACAAGATTAAGGTCCCATGCAGGAAATGGGACACAGAATTGTTTTTTAAATCTTTAATATGTGTCTCTCAGAAGAAAGCTGAATTGACTTTTGGAAAGGAAGGATGAAGTGGACTTAGAATTTTCTCATGGCTGTACCATAATTAAAGTTATTGTTGCCAGGCTAATTTATACTCACTAAAAGCCTCCGCTTTCCCCTTTGACTGCATGAGGAATTTCACTGCGGGATGGAGTAAGTTTTTCCAGTAGCCTGGGTAATCCCTGCTCTTCCTACCCATTGCTAAAACCATTCTTTACATTAGTGTGGTTTTCAGCTGCACTTTACATCTGAAAGCAGAGCTCTCCACAGTTACTGAAATAAATTCCAAAATGTCGTGACTAATGCTACAGGCAGAGCTATACATCATCATGCCAATAAAGGGCAAGGTCTAAAAAAATTATCTTTGTATTCCTAAGAAACTAGAATTTTAATGTAAACTCTGAAGTATCAGGGTTTTTCAGGGCTCTTTGTGGCTCCGTGAGTGCCGGAGTCCTCAGGAAGCAACGGAAGCAGAGGCCAGGTATGTGCGCAACTTCCCGAGAGGTCCTCAGCTCCCGCTTCCTGCACACCACTGCTTCATACCAAAGCATCAGGTGATTTTCGGAAGTGAGATGACTAACCTAGTTTGCTTCCCTCAGCAGTTCTGGGGGTTTTCTAGGTTTTGTTTTGGGCTGTGGGTTTTTTTGCTGGCTCAGGATTTTGAGTAAATTTTCTGGGTAAGCTGGAACAGACTAAATCTCTGAGAAGGAGAGGAACAGCTGTGAATGGAAGAAGCGTTCCTGCTCAGAATGGGCTGTCTTTCTCACATTTATTTGAAAAGCAGCTATACTTGTATACATGTGCCTGTGTACACTAGAATATAATTTATTGTAATAACAAACAGAGTACTAAGGTCTCTGGGAAGAGCTGCAAGGAGCTTTAGAGCAGCAGTGTGGAAAGAGCTACATCCTTCCTGCAGCAGCCAGCCAGAACAGCAGCCAGCCTAGCGTGAAGCAGGACTACAGTCAGTGGTTTTGGTTAATCTCAACCTAAGTCCCCCTGGAATCACGGCAGCAAACAGTATTCGACAAACTCCTGTGACAGATCTGCCACAAAGGCTACTTACTACCTGACTTTCTGCCTCAAGCTGCCTCTTTTCCCAGCATCCTGGCAGTTACCCAGGCTATCAAACGGGGGCTAAGCGCCTTTGCTCTTTTTTGGGGGAGAGGCAATTTGGGGAGGCAGCAATTTCAAGGCCGGCAGCTGTGTGAAGAGACCCACTGTCACGTGGGCCATGGGGAACCACATCCAGCAAATTGTGTTTTCAATATCCCATGATCTCAAGTGTCAGAATACAGTGCTCCAGATGGACAACAAACCAGCTGTCCTGCGTAAGCATTTCGGGGCCAGGCTGTCTTGTGCACTGCTGTCACAGGCTCAAGACGACTTGGAACTGAGCTCTATAAATATATATCTCCTATGCCCTCCTCACTCATTTCACAGTTCCCTCGAAGAGCTGACATGATTGCTTGAAAATAAATTAGCTTTTCCTGTATATAGATGCTGATAATGTCATAAATAATTACAGCTGGTCAAAACCAAAACCACCGAGACTTTTTTAATATTTTGCCCTAAATCAGGACAAAAAGTAGCATCTTCTTCTAAAATGAGAAATTCTAAAATATTTGAATTGTAATCATAAAGTTACAAAAAGGCATTGTAACATAGAAGTGAAACATTTCCTCCCTTAACACATTAACCTTTTAAGGAGGCAGAACAAAACAATATTCACTTGAATTTTTTTTTTTTTATTTTCCACTGAAAAGTAATTTTCTTTATTTTTAACCTGACGTTACTCCATTTTAGAGAGAGGTTATTGAAACAGAGGAATCTGTTTCAAACACCATCATCATACAGCCACCCCGCTGGGCTTTTATCAGGCACCTTGTATCGCTGTGGTCTACACCTGCACAAAATCGATATGCCCCAGCTTGAGCTACCGTGACGGGAAATCAGGAAAAAAATTAGCATCTTCTTCTAAAATGAGAAAATCTAAAATATTTGAATTGTAATCATAAAGTTATAAAAAGGCATTGTAACATAGAAGTGAAACATTTCCTCCCTTAACACATTAACCTTTTAAGGAGGCAGAACAAAACAATATTCACTTGAATTTTTTTTTTTTATTTTCCACTGAAAAGTAATTTTCTTTATTTTTAACCTGACGTTACTCCATTTTAGAGAGAGGTTATTGAAACAGAGGAATCTGTTTCAAACACCATCATCATACAGCCACCCCGCTGGGCTTTTATCAGGCACCTTGTATCGCTGTGGTCTACACCTGCACAAAATCAATATGCCCCAGCTTGAGCTACCGTGACGGGAAATCACACCCTTTTTATCAATAAGAATGGGTCATACAGATATGAAATGGGCAGAGCTATGACCAAAAGCCGAAACGGCTTTGATAGACCAGGTTAAGCAGCCTCATGCTTTCACTCAAAATGCTCTATGAATGGAGATACACCAAACCTTTCGTCATGAGAAAAGCTATGTGTATGATTTGCATATTCCAATTTTTTATGGTTTTCTATGAACCGATGCCTTGGAAAACATATGTTTTTTCACATAACCTCTCCTGTCAGGAATTCTCTGAAGAATGAAATGTAAATGTGAGAAAACCTGAAATGCTGTAGGACGCTGCCTCAGTTCCAGTCAATTATTCCACCTTTTTTACATATTGTCCGGAATTGTTCTTTCTCAGCACGAGATCCTGAGCCACTTCTTTGTACTGTAGCCCACCTGTCCTAGAAACTGGTGACTGGCTTCATGAGCAGCTTCTAACTGACCCAAAGCTCCCACAGGGACATCTTTGGTGGACTGCAAATCCCACTTGGACACAAATCTACCATGAACTCTACAATCAAGAGAAGCTTGCTGCAACACAGAAAAGTGTTTTCACAAGCCAGCACTTGAACATATTCTTAGATTTTAGAGACAGAAAGGCCTTATCTCTGTTCTTCTTACTACTCATCTATCAGAAGCCATTAAACGGAAAAGCAAAGTTTTCATAGTTTGTAAGAGTCCCTTTTTCTCAACACTTCAGAATTCAAGCCCCTTCTGCTGGACCTTCAGTCTGGTCCCTGCCTCAACCGCCCTTTTTAAATTTCAAGCTGTATCCAAATACATCTGAGCTGATCCCCTTACCGCTGTCCTGGGCTCAGGAGAAGAAGGAGGAAGGAGAATTTTCTCACCCAAGCAATTATGAAAAGGGATGTTTTGGCTGCTGTTCTCTATTGTGTTTCCAAAGTAAATCTCATCTCTTGATTGTCTGTTCATATGCGCCCTGGCCGGTCTACCTGACTGACACCATCTGTTATTCCTGTGCTTGGGGAAAGAAATTAGTCTCTTCAGTCTCCGTAGGGAACCATATAAAAACAAACACTGAAAAACTAATTCTGTCTCTAATATACTGCAAAGGCTTAAACCAGTGATGTTTATATCCTGAGTTGCATTAAATTTAGGCTGTGGGCAAATGCCCAAATATTTTTGCAAGTTGTTGCAAACATTGCTTGACAATAAATATGTGGCATGAGTATCCAGGATGTCTATGAGGAAGGGGTGTTAAAACGACATTTCTGCAGACAACAGTTTATAATATATCCTTGGAAACTTGTAGCTGAAGTATGTTTGCTACCTTGACATAATTTGTAGATCTATTATCTCAAGGCCTGAACTTTAGGAAAAAAAAATATTTTTAAAAAACAAGAATGCCTTAAATGTTTAAACAAACAGAGTAAGAATTGGTTGGGGGGGGAACTATGACTGCGAAAATTAACCCTCTTATAGGAGTCCTTCTCTGCACTTCATCTTTTCATTCAGGATGCATCATTGCTGTATTGTGACACTTTGGGTCAATTAGATATTTATCTGAACTGATAAAGAAGGGTAAATCCTTAAGGAAAAAAAGAATATTAGCTAATTGTATCAGAATTAACCAGCTGGATTTCATGAGGAGACTTGCTGAGAAGCTTGAAAGGGTTTTTAATAAAATGGGTACTGTAGTTCCTGGGAGCTAAAAAAAAATTAATGAGTGCTTAAAGCCTGAAATGTTGGATCTTATTCATAAAAAGTCTGGCGGGTGGTAACCTACAATAGCGGTTACTAATATTCCACTTCCTTTGCTCCATAGCATATATCTCCATAGCTGTGAAATCGGCAGCTTACAAAATTCTTAAATTACATGCTATGTAGCTTTATTGGTTGCTTTATTCAAGCAAGAGTTGGCTGACGCTGCCATAGTAGTGTCAAAAGCTGTTTGCCTCATAAAACATCTCTCTGATTAGACTGTGGGCAGATATCTTGGCATTAAAGCTATTAGACTGTGGTTGATTTCATTGAGTTTAGGAATACATTTTCCTTAAGCATTTTATTTCTTCTTTCAGACAGTAAAATGAGAATTAAACACATACTCATCTTTCTTTAATCAAGGCATATTGTGAAGGACCTCCCACACAGCTCTTATTGTTACTATGATCTTTTTCCTGCTTGCAGGGGACATTAACCCGATGCTTCTCCAGTAGACATCCCCTTGAAAGAGACCTTGAACCTTTTTCTGAAAGATCTGTTCCTACTTAGTGCTATCAGATTAAGTTTCTCTATTTCAAGATGGCAGTCTTCTGTGGGTGACTGGCGCTTTCCTGCCTTTGCTGTTATTTTTTTCCTACTACTTCTGATTAGTGGGACAGGTTCAACATCTTTCTGGAAGTTCTCCAGCAGTTTCCAAAAGTGCTAAATCACAATTAGACATGCAGTACCATGCACCACAGATTTTCAGCCAGCCATAGGGGAAGATACTTACTTAATGTCTTTCTATCTGAAGATGTTTTCATCACTGCCCTGAAGCAGGTACCAATTTATATCCCAGAAAGTGAATATAAAATAGTAAACATCAGAGCGGTATCATGTTTACCTTGGATTTATAGCAATATGCATTACCTAGCAAGGTGCAAGGCAAAGGGAATTCACGTCCCCTATACCATACAGACATAGCATCATTGTGCTAAGTGATTTCCAGATGTAACATCTAAACGTGATGCAATTTTGAAGGTCATTATCATGGTCTGCTACAATGGTGGTAGATGCCATACAGTTGTAAAAAAAGTACAAGCTACCAACAGACACTACGTTATGATTAGTAAGCAGCTTGCCTAAGAGATTTCTCTGAAGACTAAAAATGGTAAGTACTCCCTAGTCATAATTAACTCCAGTACTGTGGACAGTAAAGGTCAAAACTGAAATATCTGGCAGACTCGGAGACTGACTGCATGTTGCCGTGACCTAATTCTATCCAACTTACTACAGAGACTTCTTTATCACAACCAGCAAAAGATTCAGTTATAATGGAAAAGAATCTGGTGATTTCTACAATTTCTCTCTTGTATAAGAAGAGAGAAAATATCTCTGAGCTGACTACCATCACCACAGTGAACTTGTATCACCATACAAATGCTATCCAATGGCAGAAAACGTTTCCTCACTCACCTTCAAGTGATTGTGATAAGCTAATTAAGTATTTTATACTCTGTTAGATGATTGTCTGCTTATGTGTAAAGGAAATTTTGTGTCTTCGAGGTTGGCAGGATACATGTGCACACTTCAAATAGTACCTTCTCACTAAGCAAACCCAAAGCTGCCTCTAGACACAAACTATTACAGCCAGACAGCAAGCATTGGCCTCCAGGCAAAAATGGAGGTGGCAACTGGTTTACGTATGGAATTGAATCATATGGGTCTTAAGCCTTCAATTAAGCTTTCCTCTGAAAATCGTGGAAGGAAAGATTGAATGGCCTTTTTTCAATCTTCAGCTATTATTAATTGACATTATTTCTATAGTTCCACTGCCATGCACCTTTTTCCTTGGCTTTCAGTTTACCACTGAAAGGAATGGCTAAACAGAGAGTGGCAGGGATCACCTGCCATCTCCTTCACCTTAGTGACAATTATGTACAGCAAGTAGGAAACTGTAAAACAGTGAGATAAAAGAACAAACATAGTATTTTAAAGACCAACACTGAATATGCTATATCATAGCATGTAGATATAAAGGTTTACTTCGGGAGCAGCTGGGTTTGCAGCCCCAACTGCCTATCAATGTGTGCAAGGAGCTATTGCTTTAAACAGCGTGTGAGCTTTACTGCCATGGGGATGGCACATACATGTTCCACTTCCACGAAGAAAAGCACAAACAGCCTTGCTGGCTGCAAAACTATGAGGAACAGTCGCCACTAATGAGCCTTTGCTTTTTTAGCTTTTCTGTGAAAAAAGTCAGCAGATCTTCTTCATTCACAGGCATGAAAGACAGGGTAGGGGAAGACGCTTGACTTCCAGGCTCTGCAAATGCAAACAGAAAATGTAGTTCAGTGACAGGTAATTTATTTATTGTCATTCTGTTGTGAAATCACCATATTAATTCTCCACCATTGTGGGAAGATTAGATACTATGTGTTCGGGTGACCTTAAGTGTAGAAATAGGCTGCCTTCAGAGGTCAATTAAACTGTCCCTGAAAGGGCCCATCATCTTGGTACATGAGAACCCATTAGGTGGGATGCAGTTGGGAGGGATG
Organism: Pygoscelis adeliae; assembly: GCF_000699105.1. Taxonomy (NCBI): domain Eukaryota; kingdom Metazoa; phylum Chordata; class Aves; order Sphenisciformes; family Spheniscidae; genus Pygoscelis; species Pygoscelis adeliae. The sequence goes on along the minus strand of NW_008825566.1, from coordinate 3,688,561 downwards.
AATTTCGGAAGACATTTAGTTGAAACTAATGGAAGGTAGGTACAAAATCTAATTGGATAACAACATGCTAAGAGTAATTATTAATGGACCACTGTCAAAATTGAGGGATGAATCAAGTGACATTTTTCTATCAAGCTTGTGGCTATAGGAATCTGGCCCAGGTCCAGTTTCGTTCAAAGTTTCATTTGCAACCTGGATGATGGACTAGAGAACATTTCTATTAAATTTGCAGACAACATGAAACTGCAAGGAACTGAAAGGATATCGGCTGACAGGATTAGAATTCAAAGTGATTTTGACATATTGGAAAAATACTCAGAAGAAAGCATGAGAGGGAATTCAGAGGAAATGATGCAAAGCTGTACACTTAGACCATGTTTCCACAGTCATAAGTGTGAGATCTAGGCCATATTTCCACAACCGTAAGTGAGATCTGCGCATTGCTCAATCACCTACCATTACCACCCAGCTCAGTAGCAGATATAATGTTTTACATCACCATTTGTAACCTATTACTGCATGAGCAACACCTCTACCTCCAGCAGCAGCAGAAGCAGCAGCAGCAGGCTGGGTATCTCCATGGAAGTGGTCAGAGAGCTATGTGAAGAGGCATGGACCCATTCAGAGTACATCACACACATCAAGGTGAGCACATTCAGAAATGGACAGTGCAACTGTACGGCAGTCAATGGTACTAAATCTGGGCTGCTGTAGTCCTGCCAACCCTCACTTCCCAACTGCATTCCCATCCTTTTCTTTTTGCTAGCACTGCTTCTAATGCAACCACATGCTGAGACAGTTCAGGGGGCTGACAGCTGGCTCCACAAAGAAAGTGATTATTTCGCAGCCAGAGCAGCTCCCAAAGCCAGCTCACCACATAATTGTATGAGCTTGTGCAATGCAAGGGATAGGAACATGCATCTGGGGTTGAGGGGGACAGCAGGACCACAGCAGCCCGGATGCAATCAGTTTCAGGTACCATAGCACTGTAAAAAGAGAGAGGACTCAACTAAGACTTCTCTGTGAAGAATTCACTCTAGCCATGAAGATAAAGGGAATCCCCCTCCAAAACCATCTTGTCCCATAAGAAACAAGATGTCTCATAGCTATGAAATGAGCTCCAAATGTGGGGGGATTGGCTGTAGAAAATGTGCTTGATCACCTGAAGGCCAGAGGAATGACCCTTGAAAGGAAGAGAGTCAGATCTCAGACTAACCTTAACAGGATTCTGCTTCTCTGCTGTCTCCTGCATGGTATTTGCAGGAGCAAAGAGAAGCAGATGGCACAAGGCAGAAAGCAAGAAGCCCAAATGGAGCCACGGTCACCACCTGTGCCTGCTACAGCTTGTTCATTCACCCGGGCTAAATGGGAGGGGCAAATTGTGCGGAATGCCCTGACCGACTATTTTATGCAAAACCCCTGACTGCTGCTTGCTGTGCTGTGAAATTATGCATATGTTGGAGTGAAAGCAACAAACAATTGTTTCCCGCAAATCTTGCTCCCAGTCTTTTTTTAATGGTGCTTGCCCTGCTTTGCATCCCAGACCCCCAGCCTATGCCAGACCAGGCATAGGGCTGGCACAGCCTATGTCAGAGAGGCTGTTATTTCATTGATTATTCCCAACACTGTCTTAATAGCCCCCAAAATTAGCATGGCAACTTTCCTGCTTACAAAAGAAAAGTGCAGACACAACCCAAATCTGTTATAGTGTAACAGAATTTGTTAAAATGTAACAAAGGGCTGAACTACACTAAGACGATTGCAGTTCTGAAAGGCAGAGGGTATATAGAATCATACACTAGTTTAGGTTGGAAGGGACCTCTAAAGGTCATCTAGTCCAACCCCCCTGCCATGGGCAGGGACATCTTCAACTAGATCAGGTTGCTCAGAGCCCCGTCCAGCCTGACCTTGAATGTTTCCAGGCATGGAAACATGGTCCAGTGTTTCACCACCCTCAGCGTAAAAAATTTCTTCCTTATACCTAGTCTGAATCTACCCCCCCTTTAGTTTAAAGCCATTCCCCCTTGTCCTGTCGCAACAGGCCCTGCTAAAAAGTTTGCCGCCATCTTCTTTATAAGCCCCCTTTCAGTACTGATAGGCTGCAATAAGGTCTCCCCAAAGCCTTCTCTTCTCCAGGCTGAACAACCCCAACTCTCTCAGCCTTTCTTCATAGCAGAGCTGTTCCATCCCCCGATCATTTTCGTGGCCCTCCTCTGGACCCACTCCAATAGGTCCGTGTCTTTCTTATGCTGAGGGCTCCAGAGCTGGACGCACGACTCCAGGTGGGGTCTCACCAGAGCAGAGTAGAGGGGCAGAATCACCTCCATCAACCTGCTGGCCACGCTTCTTGTGATGCAGCCCAGGATACGCTTGGCCTTCTGGGCTGCGAGCGCACATTGCTGGCTCCTGTCCAGCTTTTCATCCACCAGTACCCCCA
>NW_008825566.1:3669056-3673180 GCF_000699105.1 Pygoscelis adeliae | reverse complement strand
GTACCTATAGAATCTTTTCTTGTTGCCCTTGATGTCCCTGGCCAGGGCTTTTGTTCCTGTGCTGATCTTCTGTTTCATTGTTATCATTATTTTGCATAGTCAAATCAGATTGTGCAGGTAGTTCAGTAAAATGGGTTTGATTGACAGAATAATTACTGGAACCATTCTGATGCTAACTTAAAAGATAGGAGGTGATTCCACAAGCATTTCTCCAGAGTGTGCTTGTTAGTGCAATATACGGAAGGACTTAAGAAGAGCTGGATGAAGAACTTAATGTGGTTTAGCAGTATTAAATCCACAGAATAGTTCCCAAATAGGTGGCAACATATTCTATTTTTACAAATACAAGTTATAAAATACTTCTGGTTTTGGTAAATATGAGTAATTCTTTTTTATTGGAGTAAAATTAATTAAAACAAATTATAATAAGGGAAATTAAAAGAGCAATTGAATAACAACTTGAAGACTGAAGAGGAATGGCATCGGTAGTATGGCTTGCAGAGTTGTTTGGGCCTCTCAATTCTGAGCAAGAATCCTTTCAGTGTGATAAGAGGGGACTGATTACAGCAATATTCTTAACTAAATCCCTGTAATCCTCTTCCATATCTAATGAATCTCTTTATTGGTTTGTCTACTCTAGGATGCAAATGCAACGATGTGTATTAATTATAAAATCATAAAAATTTAGGCAGAGGTGGCACAGCCCACCAATTCATCCCAAGATTATACCACCACCGTTGCTCATGGGGCCTTGTCTGCACAGCTCCTGAAGACTTAGAGTGAGTGCAATCGCTGCACAGTTTATTCCAGTGCTCTACTCCTCACCATTAGGAAGTTTTGAAGACTATTATGAGGCTTTTCTTTGTCTTTGCTCCACAGAATAAATAGCCCTTATTCACCTAATCTTTCCTTAGGTTTCTAGACCTCCAATTACTCTTATCGCTCCCTTATGGATTCTGTCCAGGTGATCATGTCTTCCATGCTTTTGTTGAAGTGAGAGCAGATGATGGAGAGTTAGTGCCAGTGGCCAACAGACCACTGCATTGTCTGCTATGTGCTGCATATCTGCAGCTTCCTCCACCATGCCACCCTCAGCATTTGTGCCTTAAGTATGGCAGTTGATATATTTCCCCAGAATACCAAGATTCCTTCTAGTGCTGAAAAATACCTTCTATTGAGGAACAGCAGGTTGTAAGGGTCACTAGATGGGATGGATGCATCAGGACACATGATGCAACACGCTAAGTCTGGGATTTAAACCACTGCAGTTGCCCATGAGACCCGATGAGATCCATCCGCGGGTCCTGAAGGAACTGGCGGATGAAGTTCCTAAGCCACTATCCATCGTATTTGAGAAGTCATGACAGTCTGGTGAAGTTCCACTGACTGGAAAAGGGGAAACACAACCCCCATTTTTAAAAAGGGAAAAAAGGAAGACCCTGGGAACTACAGGCCAGTCAGTGTCACCTCTGTGCCTGGGAAGATCATGGACCAGATCCTCCTGGAAGCTATGCTAATGCACATGGAGGACAGGGAGGTGATTGGTGACAGCCAGCATGGCTTCACCAAGGGTAAGTCCTGCCTGACTAACCTAGTGGCCTTCTATGATGGAATGACTGCATCAGTGGACTACAAGGGGGAATGGCTTTAAACTAAAGGGGGGTAGACTGAGACTAGATATAAGGAAGAAATTTTTTACACTGAGGGTGGTGAAACACTGGACCATGTTTCCATGCCTGGAAACATTCAAGGTCAGGTTGGACGGGGCTCCGAGCAACCTGATCTTGTTGAAGATGTCCCTGCCCACGGCAGGGGGGTTGGACTAGATGACATTTAGAGGTCCCTTCCAACCCAAACTATTCTATGATTCTATGAACTGCTTCAACAATCCCTGACTCCTCACTTAAACTCCTCTATGGAAATGTTCATTTTGCTAAGCTTCTCCTCTTTTTGTTGGTCCTTTAGCAGATACCTGGTCCTTTCACTGGTGCAGTTGTGTACCTGAATCTCATCGCTTGTTTCATTTCAGCTGTTTGGGTGTGCTCACACAGTGCTACAAGGAGGAGGAAGCCCAGAAGCAGACAGTGTTGCCTCCAAAAGGATGGGCTGAAATGTTGTTTAGTGCTTTGCTATTGCTTATACTCCAGTTCTGAATGACAATGTATAATACAAGTTATGATCATCTGATTCCAGGTTTTGTGGTGGAAAAAGAATCCTGGGAGAACAGACATCCTGGCACACTGCAGGTTTGTTCTGGATCCTATTAATATTTCCTATCCCCTGGTTTCAAACACACACTCTTGCTGCCTTTTGATCCAAAAGGTTAGCCAGTTTTCTGGGTTCTAGGTGGGTCGTTCCATGGAGAAGGGGGAGCTGATGTTGGGGCAATTACTGTGTTTCTTTCCTTTATTTACAAACAGGCTCTATTTCTCTAAATACAAGAAAAATCAAAATAATAGTACATAATTCTACAGCTCACATCCTCAAATTTCTCCCATCCAAAACTTGATTAAAAATCTCTTTTTCTTTCTCAGCTTTTTCTCAGGTCACAGTACCAGACTTCTGTGGGTGTGCCCTATTCCATATTTATTTATCCAAGTGATGTTTCTGCCTCCTTTTGTAAAGACAAGCAAAAAAGAACAAAGCAATACCCAACAAATTCCTCTGCTGACATATGCTTTCTTTTGGGTAGAGCTTGTTGTTGTTTCAGCGGCTTTTTTCCATTGAACCATTTAATAACTTCTCAGAGTTAATCTTAAATGAGGAATCCTGTAATGCTCTACACATAACAAGATACTCCCCCTTGATGAATGTACTGATAAATCCTGATTTTTTTACTGTAGTACAGGACTTTGGGCCAAGTGGAGAAGAATATCATAAAGCAATCCTTTCATTTGTCATCTGAATTTTGCAGAGGTTTCAAATATGCTTAAATTAGCTTTGTGGACTGTACTTCCCTTGGTCTTTGTCTTCTCTTCTGTTTATTTATACTATTTTAGCCCCTCCAGCAACACTCAATAATCATTTCCTTTCTGTTAAAATCTACCATTGTGTAATGTTTATTCCAATGCATGTTTACTACCATTTTAGCTGAAAATCACCATCACCACCAGCCTGAGGAAGCTTAATTCAATTAGTTGTTAGTGCAGGCTAGTGATTAAGAATTTAACTCACAGAAATTAGGAAAATGAAAGCAAACACAACTACAGTTCCGCTATGTAGTATACACAGTCCTGCCAAAGAATTTATTATTTATATTACACATTGCATACAGAATCAAAATACTCTTAATGTAATAGCATTTTTGATAAGCATATAGCAGCAAGAGCCAACAGAAGTGTATTTCCCATTGATGCTGAGTCAGTAAGTCTGATTCAGCTCGAGGCTGATTTCCAGTTTGCAGACTCAATAGACTTCCAGTCGTAGTGGAAGAAAGGCTAACTGCATGTTTTTCCAACAGAAAACTCCTCAGAAAGAACAGACAAGATCTCAGGATTTTTGAGGTCTTTAAAAAATCTATGTGTCCCTCCCATTCAAAAGACAGAAGATTTCTTAGTATTGATTGGGCAGAATCATTCTTTCCTTTTCTCAGATTGAAAATAAAAGTGCATTGAGAGATTTTATACTAGAATGACTGTGGCATGCAATGTCTCAGCTAGCAGGTGACAAGAGTGGCTTAGAAGATGAGCTTCCAGCCAGATATTCAGCCTTGCTATAGTCCACCTTTAATAGGCTACTCATGCAGGCATCCATCCGTCAATGCAGTTTTACTACTGCCTCCCCATAGTCATACCAGCAAGTACATTTTCTTCCTTTGAAACAACACACTTTGCTGTATGTACGTGTCTCATCTGAAAAGCTTTAAATCACCCTGGGACCTCCTTAACAAGACAAACCCTAACACATACTGTTTAATATCTTCATCAATGACCCAGACAGTGGGATTAAGTGCACTCTCAGCAAGTTTGCAGATGACACCAAGCTGAGCGGTGCGGTCAACACTCCAGAGGGACGAGATGCCATCCAGAGGGACCTGGACAAGCTGGAGAAGTGGGCCCGTGTGAACCTCATGAGGTGCAACAAGGCCAAGTGCAAGGTCCTGCACCTGGGTTGGGGCAACCCCC
>NW_008825566.1:3660893-3668789 GCF_000699105.1 Pygoscelis adeliae | reverse complement strand
GAGGGCCACAAAAATGATCAGGGAGATGGAACAGCTCTGCTATGAAGAAAGGTTGAGAGAGTTGGGGTTGTTCAGTCTAGAGAAGAGAAGGCTTCGGGGAGACCTTATTGCAGCCTATCAGTACTTAAAGGGGGCTTATAAAAAAGATGGTGGCAAACTTTTTAGCAGGACCTGTTGTGACAGGACAAGGGGGAATGGCTTTAAACTAAAGGGGGGTAGACTGAGACTAGATATAAGGAAGAAATTTTTTACGCTGAGGGTGGTGAAACACTGGACCATGTTTCCATGCCTGGAAACATTCAAGGTCAGGTTGGACGGGGCTCTGAGCAACCTGATCTAGTTGAAGATGTCCCTGCCCATGGCAGGGGGGTTGGACTAGATGACCTTTAGAGGTCCCTTCCAACCCAAACTATTCTATGATTCTATGACATAGTCTTTCTTTAAACGTTTGTTGGCAAGCTCCTCATGAGACATACAGTAAATTCACTCAAATGAAAAAACAGATCATCCCACTGTACCTTGCCGCTGAATCATTGCATACCTCCCGTTCCTGTGCTTCAGAGGCAAGTACTGTGTTTTGTCACTTCATCACATTTTAGCTATTTTCCTTTTATAAAGTGAGGCCAAAGCATCACCAAATCAAAGTTCCCCACTTGTTCTGATGATAGGTTTTATAACTTCTTGGCATAAAGGAAACTTCTGTTATAAAATGAGGTCATTAAAGGACTGCTATGTTAGGTCACTGAAGAGCTCATACAGCGCCTCGTATACAATGTCAACTAGCAAAAGTGAGCTACCAGTAACAGACCATGGCAATGGCAACAGTGATGATAATGATGCTTAGCTACCTCACAGTTGTTTGGAGTTTTCCACAAAAAAAGCACTTTTCATGCAAATAGGAAGTCAGAACCTGCTAATAATAATTTATGAAAATTACATACTGTTTTGCAATAAACAAACATTATGTTAATGCACAAAGTCTAAACATTCTTTTGGACTAGATAATTATCCCCACTGTACTTCTGGAAAGGCAGAAATGTACAAAGGAGAACTGCGCTAGCTCAGACACATGGTCAGATAGTGGCACAACTGAGACCTCATTGCTTGTGGGTACGTTTTATTCCTGCAAAATGATAATTTGTGGTAACATGAGACAGAACCTTTCTTCTGCAAACTCCTATAACATTGTTTTCATTCTCATTCCCAGAGTTTTCCAGACAGTGATTGTAGTCTATAGCAGAGCTGAGCTAGCATCACACAGCACCAGGGAAAAACAGAGGATTATAACAAATAATGCGCGTAGGCTGTCACAGGGAACTTAGAATGAGGATAGAGAGAGGTTAAGCACCAGCAAGAGGTCATTTTATGTAAACAGAAGTGGAGAGCACTGAGTTTAGTCAGCTGATTATTTATCTCGTATTAAATTTTGCTTGAACATTTGGCTGTGGGATACAAAAATGCTAATGTGACTCTGTGGATATTCTTGAAAGCATAATAAATTTGAAGAGTAGATAGAAAATCTCATAGAAATAAATACTTTGGACCATGCTAAAATGGCACTCACGACAATACCACTTAGACATTAGAGATATTACAATAATTGGTTTCATGTAAAACAGATAGCTAAAGACATTGGATTAGTTCCCAGGAGAGTGCTAGAATACATCATTGAAGATGGGTTCTTTAATTGAATGCGTATAGGAATAGATATAACAGCTTGAGCCATACACAGTATGTCACAAACCTTAACAATTACGGCTACATTTCATTTTGCACACCATCCCACCCCTGTAAAATAGCTTGTTTCAAATTTAAAGGTACAGAATCCAATCTATTTGCTTAAGTGGAGTTTTATATTCTTCGAGGAAGGAAACACATCATCCCACTTTTTACTGAAAAGAACATAGTACAGTCCTGGAGCAATATAAATAATAAATCTGTCTCTTAGGCATTTATAAAGAATCCATCAGTATGATACATATTTGACATACATGCACTTTAAATTTCATTATATATGTATGTGAACATTTACCCCACTTTCTGGGTTTCCATAAATTGTCGTGTGTAACTGCTTTATAAATATGGGCAAAGTATATTTATTTTCATTTTCCATTTTTTTTGAGTACATTTATAGAAGCTGAAAAACTGTTTGCAGCTATGTTTACCCTTTTCCTACTTGGGGAAAGTGGTATCTCTCAATTTTTTTAAAAGGAGCTGCCAATATCTAGACTGTTTTTTTGATTAAGTGCAGGAAATGAAGAATTTTCATTGGTAGAGTGTACCTACCCTGTTCTGATTTTGCAGTTGTACATGTGGAAATGTAAATACAGAGCTACTCAAGCCAGAAGGACCACAGACCACTGTCATCAAATAACCAGACATCCTGCATTAAAGAACTTCCTCCAAATTTATATTTTTCTTCCAAAAAGATAGGTATCATAAAGCGAATAATCTCTACTGTTGGCCAAAAACAACTGTGCACTGTAATGGCTCTCTTATGAGAGTTATGATAACACAATAGCTTTGGAAATAAAATGCTGTGTTGTCTGTTAGTGCAAAGATAATGAAAATATGTGAATGGAAATCATGTGACTTCCTTGGAATGTTATATCAAATCTCTCGGTTGACTCTCATAAATTGCTTTCAAATTACTGCACTAATTCTTTTCCCTTGGTTAGAGGGTTACTTAACAAGTTTTCCAACATTTAAAAAATACTTCAGAAAAAGTCTGAGTTGCTTTCAAAATGGCATATGTGCCATTATTCTCTAATCTATTGTGATCTATTATTCTCTTACAGGACAAAATTAGATTGTAAAGCCATAAATGTCAAATTAGGTTGCTTGCAGTTTGCACCAGAGTAGCCTCCCTTCAGAGGTGTTCAGAAACCACACGCTCCGTTCACAATTGTGGAAACTGTGGTGGCTGTTTTTCTGAAATGAATTTCAGACTGTGTTACATTATTTATAGATGCTGTTATCCTAAACCTAAATGAATCACACAGAAATAATGATCAAATCTTGCTTTTTTAATTCATAAAGATAATCTAATTCAGATGAGTGAGACTGGTCATGTGGATAACAAAGCAAGAAAGATTTAGATTTGGATCTGTAAGTTTAATAAAAATACTGTTCAGATATTTTTAATTTAGGCTAGGAGAAGCTAACAGTCAATTAATAAGCTGAGCTCAGAGAGCCTGAATCTCCTGGGCAGCCCCCCTGTTGGTCCCAGGAGGTAGTGGATTGCATCAGCTCTCAGTCCGGCGAACATACTCTCCACGACATGTCATTCATGCACATGGCAAGTATGGGGCAAATTCTCATGCTCAGCTTACTCTGACCTATACAGACAGTCTAGTTGTGTGGAGCCAGATTTTCTTCATGTACCGCTACTTGGGATGCTAATGCAGAGGAATTAAGGGGCTGCCTTAGGCTCCTTACATGCATAACAATAAGCATCTGCACTGCATACAAACACTACTGCATTTGAATTCTTAATGGCAAGCCAGTTGTTAGTCTTTATTTTTTTATTTCCTTCATCCGATACTGTAAATGTTAATGTTAACATAACTGAAGGATTTTAAAAATTATTATTTTTAATCAGATAAACTTACTAGCTACTACACACCAAGAAACATGCTGGCATGTGATTTGTGTCTCTTCATTGATAATATGCTCATAGCTTTTTGTGCCAAGGCATGAAAAGTTCATTACTTACAGCACAAGGTATTACATCTCCTTGGATTCTAAGTGTAGGTATTTTCTTGATGGACTATTTAAACCATTTTTTGAGGCAGCAACCTCTTTTTTTTTTTTTTGTTATTTTAAGACACATCATGATTGTGTCCCTTTTTCTTCCTATTTAGACTTTAACAATGGATTGGTTTATCTTTTTCCTCTGGGTACTGATGATATGTTCTTTTAGCCACTGAGAACCGTGTGCTCATTACCCCATTTCACTACCTTTTAGTCATTAGATAGTGACACCAAAAGAAAGACTGGCAGATACCTTAAGAGAGTTAGTGCCACTCTGCTCAAACACAAATAAAGCTGATGTAAAAGGACTGAACTTTGTGGCATCCACAAGTCTGTACATTTCTACTGAAGGTCGTCACTGTCTGCCACTAATCCTACAAAGCTTGGTAGGGATCAGCTGCTGATAACACCAATGAAAGACGGTCTTTGTTATAACACTCTTGGTTTTTTGTACATATTGAAGACCTTGCAAGCCTTGTTCAGATTGTCTGTTACTTACCAAACATTAACAATGTATATAATTCAGTGCTTCAGACAAATCTCTATTTTTCTCTTTGTTTTTTCCTGTTATTTCCATTAATCACAAATGTTTTTATTTACAATTCATGCTTATGATTTAATTCTCTATCCACAATAAATGCCTCATAAATAAAAATTTGATTTTTTTGGTCTTCTCTTTAGTGGCAAAATAACAATTGAATTGATGAAGTTCAAAGCTAGAATGTTTTGCCTGTAGTGGATTTCTTATTACCATTATAATTGTTATCTTCAAAGAGTTAAAGTTACTTAGTTATCCCAATCCTCCCTCTTTAATGAAATTACTTTGTTTCCTTAAACTGTGTTTAATAAGTAATAAGGGAGACTGGAAAATTAATATACATCTTGCTGTATTGATTTAGTTTTAGTTCATTCTGTTTTCTCTCTGAAGTCTATAAGCCTTCAGGTCCTATCTATTAATTTCTGACATGCACATCTTTCTACTGCCTAAGCACCTCTGCTGTTCTTGAAACAGCCTCAGAGATGATTTAAATCCTTATGCTTTGCTTTTTCAGCTGTTTACCATTTCCCACATAATTTTATTATGTACTTCAAAACATTATAATTGTACTCTAAGAAACTCCATTATCATATCAAGTCTAACTTAACATTGAACAGTATTATCCAAGTATAGTCCCTGCATCCATTGTCCTGCAACTGCAGGAACACTGCCAGACCCTCCCATGAACTCTAAAAGTGCCTGGCAGCAATTCCATACTTAGGACTGTGTTTTAAAATGGATAGCTACTAGTGTTGGAGGGTAATGACTTAGTAATAGGTTGTGCATAAATAGGTATGATACAAGCAAAGTTAAGACTGTAGTGCTATGCTAAGTGCGATGAGAGCAGACTGCATAATTATTTAGATGACAGCACAGGAAATATAATGGTGTGCTTAAAACCCACAAAATGCTAAATTCAAACCTACGGAGTGCAGGGCCACTGTGACGGAAGCAGCTAGATTTAGCAAAGTGAGGTGCCAGCCATAGCATTAGTTAACATATTTAGGATGAGCCCAACAGTTTGGGAGAGATCCACATTCAAAAACAGGCTCCTAAACACGATGCCAAGAGGGAAAGGATGAAGAACCAATCTCTGTACATCAGTCTCGCCCCTTTATGGGTATCAGACATAAAGAGATGGGTAAGCATATCAGCAGTTAAACTGAACTACATGAGAACAGGGATTGTATTGACCAAAGTACTTTTTGTTTCATTTTTCTCAAAGGAAATAAAAAATGTCTTCTTAGATTAATTTTGTTTTTAAATTGGAATCAGAAGCTAAATACCGAGAAAGGGAGGTTAGACTCATAGAACTGGTGCAGAACACACAGCTGTTTTTAAAGTCCAATGATTACAATGTTTTTATAGTAATCCTCAAACTCGTTGTCTGTCTCAAGGGATTTTAAAACACAGGGTACATTTAGTAGTGTTTATTAGTGTACATTAGTGCACTGTCCTATCTCCCAATGTGTGCTTACACATTTTCTGGAAGACAACCTATGCCAGGGATGGTTCTAACAAGTAAGCAGTATGGCTGATTGCACTCCAGGACCCATGCTGTATTTTTGTACCTTTAACTTACCACTACGGATGTGAAAAGCTGTCCCTCTCAACAGAGCTGCACCATCCTCTGTTTTTCAGTGGGGCTGTTCTCAGTCTTGCCTGCTGATTATGTTCAGTTGCATCAATTACTGAAACATTTGCTGAAAAAGAGGGACAATGTCTCAAGTCTAGAAGGCAGAGAACTCACCTAAGCCATAGATCTGAATTGTTGACTTCTGTATCTCAAGACAATCTCCCTGATATAAAAGAAAAATTCCCAAACTCTCCAGATGTTGACTGGCTATTAATGGAAACTTAAGACAGACATACTCACAATCCTAAATCCACTGCCCACCAGTCTGGAAGCACTTACTATTTGATAACTCCATAAAATCAGACCCACAATTGAATCAAAGTTTTGTAACTAAAATCCTGATACACAAAGCGCAGTCTGAAATAGAAGATGGAATGGCTGCACCAATACTACCCTGTAAAATCATCCTCAGAGACAGCATCAAGGTCAAATCAACCAACCCTGATTAATCCAGTAAGAAAATACCGCTACATCAAATGTCAGACACACCCACACTCATCTCAGCCCAAGGTTGCTAGCCACTCAAAACCTGCCTTCTATACTGCGTGCTTTAGAGAAGCCTGGCTGTTGTGATGCGCTGCCTCGATTCCCTTTCCCCAAGCAGGAGCAACTGAGATAGGCAATGATCACACTCCTGCATAATCGCTACTTCTGCCTGTGCCCAGTATGCAAGAACACAAGAGCACACAAGTAAAAATATGACATTAATTCGAAATTTAATGTTCTCTGTACTGCAAGGGGAATGCACTGCATGGTCTAGAGCTGATCTGCCTTCCGAGTCTTCTCCAGTCTGCCACCCTCCAGCACAGAGATGGACTGGCAATATACTGTAGAGATGAGATGAAGTTTTCCTTTGTCCTCCCAAGAGCTGCCAAACTTTGTGGACAGCTCAGCTCTAAGTTTTAAGCAGATATCGCAAATACAGTTCATCAGGTGGTCCTGCATTAGCATGACTCATCCTGCAGGATGGACAAGACAGGATACACTACTCCTTCATCGTTACTCTCGTCCTACCCTCACCAATTCCTCTTCTTTTGCACCTCCTGACCTTTTTGAAAGACCACTTCCTTGCTATCACACGATTCGATGCTACTGGCTATTACCCCTCAAACTCTGGTACAAGTTCTGTGAGGTCCTTCAGATCACGCAAGTCCATCTCCAAGAAGGAGCTGGGCAGTCCGGCTGGAACTCCATGTGGGAGCCTGAGGCTTGGGCTGCCATGCGACCCTTGGGAAATTGGCCAAGGCAGAGGAGGCAGGCTGGTATTTGCCTCAAGTTGATGTCTCACACTCCACAATCTGATGGTATCATGGTATAATAAACCAGGTGCCATCACCATTCTGACACTGTGATGCCTGGTAAAGCATCTCCTTGATGGGACACCTTAGAAGCACAGAGAGAAGTGCACAGAGCCTATTGACAGCAGGCTCAACATGAGTCAGCAGTGTGGCCTGGCAGCCAAGCAGGCAAACCGCATCCTGGGGTGCATCAAACACAGTATAACCAGCCAGTCAAAAGAGGTGATTGTTCCGCTGTATTTAGCATTGGTGTGGCCTCACCTTGAGTGCTGTGTGCAGTTCTGGGCCCCACAGTTTAAGAAGGATGTGAAGGTCCTTGAATGCATCCAGAGGAGGGCAACAAAACTGGTGAAAGGGCTGGAAGGAATGTCCTATGAGGAGGGCTAAGGACCTTGGGTTTGTCTAGTTTGGAGAAAGGGAGGCTGAGGGGCAACCTCATCGCTCTCTACAGCTCCCTGAGGAGGGGAAGTGGAGAGGAAGATGCTGATCTCTTCTGCCTGGTATCCAGTGATAGGACATGTGGGAATGGTTCAAAGCTGTGCCAGGGGAGGTTTAGACTGGACATTAGGATGCATTTCTTTACCAAGAGGGTGGTCAAACACTGGAACAGGCTTCCCAGAGAGGTGGTCGATGCCCCAGGCCTGTCAGTGTTTAAGAGGCATTTGGACAAG
>NW_008825566.1:3658693-3660169 GCF_000699105.1 Pygoscelis adeliae | reverse complement strand
CTGCTATAAGCACTTTCCCCAGGAGGATGTGTAGGCCCTACAAAGGGCCTACAAAGGAGGCCCTTCGTAGGACTGAAATGCCAAAATAGCCAAGTACAAGTGTCAGGAGCACCTGGAGAGCAGGACCTTGCTCAGGCAGAATTCAAGAGCAGAACCATGACCCCTGAAGAGAGTTCCTTTCTGCACTGCCTAGGGCCTGCCATGTCCCCCATCACCAAGCAGTTGTCCCACAGAGTAAACTAACATTTCCTACCACTTTTCATGGATTTCAGATCATCAGCTGCAGGCAAGCAACCCATGTAGCAAAGGATGGCCCCTGAAGGGCATGCAAGGCAGTTAGTTCATCACTGCCAGATATTCCCATTCAAGGCAGGTGATCTGGCATAAGTGTGAATAGGTGAGGACTTTACCATACAAGGATAGAAGACTTCAGGCTAGAAGACTTATTTTTGTTTCTAAATGTATTCTCCATTTTAAAGGTCATCATGTTTTATTTAACAGACATTCATGAAGTACATGATCACATATGCTTCACTCTTGATTGGAAGCCTGACTCTGGGAGACAAAACAGAGTTACGCTCTTTTGTTAAATTCTACTTTTTTTTGAGCCATGCTTCATTGCAGTCGGGAAACTTTGAATTTCTATACTTATTTTCCATGTTAAATCCAGGTGAACTTCAGTCTTAGTTCCCTTTTTTGACAGTCTTTCTTTCTCTGTCCTGCTCAGGCCCTAGGCAGATGAAATTGCATTTAATTTCTTAGGGTTTCATAGTATTCTAAGTTGTCTTTTTGAAGAGAGACCACTTTCTAGTTTCCAAATTCCAGTGGGGCAACGGAGCACTGCTGTTTTCTGAACTGACTTGCAGGAGTCTCTCCTTGACAACAAATTTATGAGAGAAATAAAGGTGCTTTGTGTTTGACAACAATATAGGCTTTCTTTTTTCTCTTTCTAAAAATTCTTGAATCTGAGAACATTCTTCTTGTCTTTTCACTTTGTGCCCATGGGAACTAATGTCTCTTCATTCCTAAACATGATTCAGTTGTCTTCCGTGTAAGTCCTGTCACCTGAAACTTTGCTGATTCTGGGACCGAATTGTAATTCTGTAATTTCTCAGAAAAGAAATCATTTTACCCCAAGTTATACATCAGGAAGCTGATGCAACAGAGTGCAGTGTACTGAATATGGTCTGGTGAGTGCAGAAGTGGCCCACAGACTGCTGATCTTGACTATTTTCATTGGTGATCTGGAGCTGTAGGATCAGAGTAAGATCAAAAAGGCATGTCTATGGAAAGACAGTCTACCTCCATTGTGTTATCTCTTCGGGCACAGCTGAGCTGCCAACAGGAAGGATGTGGTTCAGTGTGACATGAGGCTTGAGAAGTGACCTTCCATGATGTGCTTGTTCTTGTGAATATTGTGATCGCAGTGGTGTTTACGATTGCCTAGGTACTAGGAAGACTGAGTTTCCCCCTGCT
>NW_008825566.1:3652393-3658667 GCF_000699105.1 Pygoscelis adeliae | reverse complement strand
TAGGGATAATGACAAATGGTGAAGTAGCAGGGGAAACACAATCTGTACAGCATGAATATTAGAAGAACCTTCCTGGGACTGTAGCAAGATAACTCTTCAGCAGTCGGTATCCCTGAGAGCTTCCCATCTGATGCGCGTTCTAGAGATGGCCCAGGGGTCTGCAGCTTGATCCACACAGCACAATCCAGCCTGAGGCACCATGAGAGGGGCAGCACTTGAGGGCATCATGAAAGAGCCGTGCAGACATATTCAGTCTGACCCACTGAAGCAAACACTGGATTCCAAAAACCTGAAACATTCTTATATAATACACAGGAGTACACACATTCATCCAGGCCGTATCTTACCAATACTATTACCAAATTCAAATTAAAAAAATGGTGCAGTTCTCCCAAACCTCAGTAAGCAAAATTCCCATTACACTGAAAGGTGTACAGACTCAGTCCAGTCCAGTTTCACCCTTTAAGTAGCATACTCCTCCGCTACCAGTTAAAATAGTATCTTTTGGGGGTTTTAAGGGAAACAGCACAAAATACCAACACTCTTCTCCATGTTTTCTTTCTTGCTTTTGTCTACATGCTACCACTTTAGTTGCAGGTGGTGGTGTTACTATTAATAGTAGAGAAAATAGATCTTTGTAAATTCTCCACAAAAGTCTGTGAGAGCAATGCAAGGGAACATGATTACATGGTAAGAGTGGGAAAAGCATGTGCTTGTAACAGAGGTTCCCAAGTAGGCACTTCCAACTGCAAAAGGACCTTAAAAATATACTTTTCTGAACTAACTTGTTTTAATTTGCAGAATTTGCACTTATTTGTAGAAATAAATCTCTAGAAATATACATACAACAGAAAGTACTTTTTCAAATAGGAATTATTTTCAACAGAATGCCATGAGTTCATTCTTAAACAGCAGACACACTTGCCATTCTAAAGCTGCTACATAGAATCATAGAATCATTAAGGTTGGAAAAGACCTCTAAGATCATCGAGTCCAACCATCAACCCAACACCACCATGTCCACTAAACCATGTCCCTAACCACCTCATCTACACATCTTTTAAATATTTCCAGGGATGGGGACTCAACCACTTCCCTGGGCAGCCTCTTCCAATGTTTAACCACTCTTTCAGTAAAGACATTTTTCCTCACATCCAATCTAAACCTCCCCTGGTGCAACCTGAGGCCATTTCCTCTCGTCCTTTCGCCAGTTACTTGGGAGAAGAGACCCACACCCACCTCACTACAACCTCCTTTCAGGTAGTTGTAGAGAGCGATGAGGTCTCCCCTGAGCCTCCTTTTCTCCAGGCTAAACAACCCCAGCTCCCTCAGCCGCTCCTCAGAAGACTTGTTCTCCAGACCCTTCACCAGCTTCGTTGCCCTTCTCTGGACATGCTCCAACACCTCAACGTCCTTCTTGTAGTGAGGGGCCCAAAACTGAACACAGTATTCAAGGTGCGGCCTCACCAGGGCCGAGTACAGGGGCATGATCACTTCCCTGCTCCTGCTGGCCACACTATTTCTGATACAGGCCAGGATGCCATTGGCCTTCTTGGCCACCTGGGCACACTGACGGCTCATGTTCAGCCGGCTGTCGACCAGCACCCCCAGGTCCTTTTCCGCCAGGCAGCTTTCCAGCCACTCTTCCCCAAGCCTGTAGCGCTGCATGGGGTTGTTGTGGCCAAAGTGCAGGACCCGGCACTTGGCCTTGTTGAATCTCATACAGTTGGCCTCGGCCCATTGATCCAGCCTGTCCAGGTCCCTCTGCAGAACCTTCCTACATGCTGTAATTGGTATCATTAAAACATGAGTTAGACCTTCAAAATAATGAGAGAGACTTAAAAATAACCAAATATCTGCTCTTTTAGGGGTTTGTACCTTTAGAAATCACGAGAAGCCTTTCTCCAAAACTGTGGGAACTAATTTTCAAAAGTGGAATCTGTTTTGAAAGTATTTATGTGAAAACTGAACACCAGGGATTGATACTTTGAGAAAAATATCATAAGACTTGGGATAAAACAACACGATCCAGTAAAAAGGCTTATCACACAGTGTTTTACTTATCTGCTGTGACCTAGATTACTACATAAATTTCTGAGTTTAACATCTACCTGCCTGAAAATTGTCATCCAGTAATTAGCAGCTGACAGACTACGTTTATTTGCATGCTTATTTTTTTAAGTTCAAAGATAAGCAATGAGGGTAATGAGATTTTCTATGAACGACCTTCTTGTTGTGTTCCCTCAAATCACCTTTAATAGAATTAATAAATACACCTCAGAATCCTTGTAAATACTGAGTACATACAAAGAAGGCCAAGAAAAAATATTTCCTCAAACTATCTGAAACTATCAAAGAAAGAAATTCTGTGAAAAAACATTGATAACAAATAAAGATAGAGCAAATACTATGAAACAATCTGTTATTGAGCTAATCAGTGAAGGGCAATAATGATATGACTGCTGTGGAAAAAAGAATTCCTTACACATTTTGAATCCTATCCCAGGCAGCTGCTTGAGGGATCATCGAATATGCTAACCAGCTCATCATGTTCTCTTCTTGCTATTGTCACAACTCCTTTAGCATGTCCTTTCAATAAACAGACATTAACTTTCGCCTGTTTGATTCACGATGTTAACCTCCAACTCTAAACTGTTAAATTTCAAGGACACAAGGCCTTGTGCACTTTCCCTCATGCTGACCCTCGTTCTTGTAATAATTCCCCCTTAAACATCCCAATCTATCTCATAATCCTTCTTGAAAACCCTACTTAAAATGTCTTAAGAAACATTTGGGCAACAGTGTGTGAAGATCACAGGCTGTCATACAGACCAATAATGGTCCGGTATTTCCTTATATTCACTCAATTGCCTTCCCATTAGCTAATTTTAGATGCTCAGATCTCCAGAGGCTGCCTTATTGTTCTGTGTTTGTAAACCTGGTCCTTGGTTTGGACTCTTACTTACTGGCAGTGATGCAAATAAATATTTTGACATACAGATAAGACTTCTAAAGGCTCAAAAACCAAAAAGAGAAGAAAATTAGTAATTTTTTAAATCTATGTTATGATTTTGAAGGTCTAACGTTTTTAACCACACTGACTGATGAAACCATTAATGCTGGTGTAAAGTCAGTGTAGGAAGAAATGTTTGTACAAAGCAAGTATTCTGATTTTCATATCTCCTGGAAAGGAGAGAGACCTAAACCCTGATATTTCACACCGCTTTATGGAGTTGTACTCTATGCATATCCACAAGACTAGAAGCTTTTCAGCAGAGCAATGTGCAGAGTTTGGATCTTTGGAAAGTGTTTTTGTTATTTATTTCTCTTTAGTAGAAGACCTCTAACTGCATGACTGGGTCAAAGAAAACAGTGACATTTTATGTAGTATTAATTGCAGATAAGAAAGACAGAAAGAAAGATGGAAGTTGGAAAGACAAGAGTGTCCAAAGCCAGAGGAGAAGGAGCAATGGTGAGCAAGCAAGCAGGAACCTAGAGACAAGATAGTAGTACCAGATCCCGCATAAGCAAGCCTTGTTCACAGCTGTCTCACTATCAAGCCATTCCACTGCAACACTTACTCACAAAGAATGGGGCTGGATGCTGAAAGTGTCATTCATAAATACCTAGAGGCCAGAGTGGACAGGTAGATGAGCCAGTATGATACTGGGACCAGGAAGTCTAATGACACTCTTGAATGTAACAGTGAGGGAATAGAGAACCAGGATAATAATTTATTAAGGTGTCAGAACTATAAAAATGATGGAAGGGCTGAGAAGATATCCTTTCAGTGAGCGACGCAGGACTCGCACACACTAAGAAAAGTGTTACTGCAGAGTAACAAGTTGCCACATGTCAGTTGACCCCCAGTCACCATCTGTGTACTCAATCTTGGTTTGTGGCCAACGCAAAGCAATACAAATTAGCTTTGCCCTCTTCAAAAGAGGGGAGTTGATCAGCTTGGTTTATCAAGAAACAAAGCTGAGAAATTATTTCATTACAGTGTACAAGAATGCTCATAGAGAGAAAAGTCTGAGTACTGAATAGCTCCTTAACCTACTGAAAAAAATTGTAATAACAAGCAATAGCTGGAAGACACAGTAATCATGACTAGCCACTGTCATAAAACACTAACAGAAGCAGTGGATTCTCCAAACTGTTGAGTCTTTATATCAAGACTAGATGTCTTCTAGAAGGATCACCCAAGCACAAGTCTTTAGCTTCAGAAAAAGGAGAGCCGAGTGAAGTGCGCAGCCTGTCAAGCAAAAAGGCCTAGCAGTTTCATTGGGATGGCAAATTTTTGAATCTATTAAGTTAAAGATCAGAAGATATCACTGCAATCTTCTAACCTAACCTGATGTGTAAATATGGTCTATAGAATTTCAAGATTCATTGCATGATGATACTGTCTTAGTGGTATATACTCCAATATCAAACTGAAGATGCAACCACTAGATACTACATTGATATGCTGCAGATTTGGACTACACCTGACAGAAGAGCTGTTGCAAAAATTTTTACTTTTTAGTAAAAATCTAGTATCATTTGCCTTTCAGACCCCGAGTTTTTCATCCCCTTCAAAATTTCTAAAGAACTATGCCACATTGGAAGATATGATAGACAGCTTAAGAATGCTAGTTTGGGTAATAGTGTGGTAAGTATTGCTCTAAAGGTATCACCATCAGCTGGTACAAAAATGAAGATGTAACATCACACATTTTTAGCAAGAATGAATATTTATACTCAACCTGGTCACAAATACACTCATTTATTATGTGACATACAAATACAAACAAGAAGTTTAATGCATTAGCACCGGAACAATTTATACCTGTACAAGCCCCACTAACTGAAACATTCACAAGCCTTAAGGAGGAGAGTGGTTTATAATACAAAATTATATGGATACAGAAGTTAAAAGCAAAATAATGGTGGTGATTTTTATGAAAGAAAAAAAGAACAATTAGAATGGAAAAACTAGTAAGAATTAGAATAAGGAAAGAACATGCAGATAGTCACTGCCCATTCATCTGCTTTGCTACAACCAGTAAAATAAATACAGTTGACAAGCTTCATCATTTATGTTAAAGGAGAACTTTGTATAACAGTAACAAGGATTGCAAGGGGCAGTAACATCTTGGTAGGCCTGCAGTTATTTATTTGGACATTTTACAAACTGCAGCAAATGAGTACCTGCTTACTCATCTGAATTCCCTGGCGAGTTTTAAATCACAGTAATAAAGAATCACTTATAGAAAGCTAGTAACTGTGTCACCAGGGGGGAGTGAAAGAGCCACCAGAGAGTTTCTGGGCCAAAATACAGACTTCGAAAGCTTTCTGCACTAACAGGCTGGAAGTCCTAAGGGCTTTGAGGCCAAGAGAAACCACTGCTGTGGATCACATCCCCGTATTCCCAACGCGAGCAAGCACCATGCCCGCTCGGTGACACCTTGACAATCTCCCTTCTGCTGCATCAGTCACGAATGCCACTGCTGGGGCCAAGTTTTGCACTTTCTGCCTTGATTAATCCTTGTAGCTTTATATTGAAGAACGAAGCGTCTCCTCCTCTGATAACGCTTCCTCTTCCAGTACAGAAAAAGCTTTCTAAGAATTTAGATATAAATGTTACTTAGCCTAAAAGTATTTTTGCATGGACCTCTTGGTAACGACAGCATTTCTCAACTTTAGCTCCCTTGAAACTAGGCAGCAGACTCGTAAAAAAGATTAAACTGTCAAAACACAGATAATTAACTGTGAGGGAAGAGACTGGCCCTACCACCTCCGGGCAGCGACGGAGAGGACAGTGCAGGGACCTGTCCTGTGGGCTTCCACCCATCCCTCCTTGCATCAGGTAGGCATCACACCTCACCTTCCCCTGCCCTTGGGTTCTTGTTAAACACGATTTTAATTACACGGCTGGATTTATCCTGCCTGTCCCTGGGATTACCCAGCCAGTGCCAACCGTTAGACCCGCGCCGTTCCCCCCCGCGTCTGCCCGCTTCTCTCTCCCCGGCGGGGCTCGGGAAGAAGGGAGGGGGCCGCCATCTTCTCAGAGCGGGCGCCGGGGCGCGAATGCGTGGCTGCAGGTCTCCTCCGGGCGTGCGGAGACTGAAGGGGGGGGCACGCTGCCGGGCCTCGGCCCGCCTCCGCCCTGTGTGTGTGTGTGAGGGAGAAAGAGAGAGGGAGGGCGGGGTGTGGAGGCAGCTCCCGCCGCCGCCTCCCCCCCGCTCGCCGCTGGGCGTGTGCCCGGCGCCCGGTGCCGCGCGGCCGGGCC
>NW_008825566.1:3631321-3651057 GCF_000699105.1 Pygoscelis adeliae | reverse complement strand
CCGCCCGCCCTCTCCCCTACCTGGGGCGGCGGGGGGAAGGCCTTGACCTCCCCAGCCCCCCCCCTCTGCCCCTTCCTTCGCAGCCACACCTGAACGGCCTCGGCCCCGTCGTCCCTCCTTCCCGCCCCACCAGCTGCCGTGTGAGGCTTGGGCCCTGGCGGTACAGGAGGTTGGAGTGTCCTTTCCCCGCATGTTTGTGTCTGCCTGCCTCCTGGCACAGGTGGGATTTAATCTTTTTTCCAGTCCCCGCACATAGAAATTTAAACACCCTCCCCGCCTCGGGCATATGCTTTAAAATAGTCTTCCCTCAGGAACCGCTTCTCCAGGTTGTGAGGCGATGCCTGGCCTTCCCGGGGAGGCGAGGACACGCCGCCCCAAAGTGGCGCCGGTTTAGCCTCCCCTCGGTGCGCGGGAGCCTGAGCCCCCTCTCTTTTGCCTCCTCTTGGACAGCCTGGGCTGTGGATACTTCGTGTGAGCCGCTTTTGTCTCGCGAAGAGAGCTGTTTGTTTTTCTTGCTTTAAAGATACTCAAAACGTGCCGTTGAACCTGATGGTAAGAGTCCTCCCTACCACGGAGGGTGGCTGCCAGCACTGGGGAGAGGGAGACTCTTTTCCCTCCTGTTTCAAATCACAGGGAAATCTGGGACAGGTCTGAACACAGCGAGAGCACATTCCACATCCCAGTCATATACGCACAATGAAATGAGAAGCGTCTGTGTATCTTGATTCCTCTAGCAGCTTCTCTGAAGTAACTTGTGGGAGGGGGGGAATCTTACTTGTGATGCAGATTAATTTGCTCCATCTACCTGTTACATCAGTTCTTACAGTGTGTGTTTAGTTGATTTGTTTTGCAGTAAGCATATATTTTAAAAAGAGCCTCTTCAGCAAAAAGAATCTTGTCAGTAGTTGATGTCCCTTCTTACAAAAGAACTGCCACTAGCAATGGATTATTAACGTGTCTTAAGTGAGCAAAACTCAGGTTAGGTGTTTAAACACCCTTTTCAAGATTTTCCTGTTTTGCCAGTTCCCAAAACCACTAAAGCAGGGAGTTGAATTCAAAATAATCTGCACAGAAGGAATTACTGTTTTGTTCCCGAGGTAATTTTCTTCCCTGCAAGCTTGCACTTAAATGCCTGGATTTAATTATACCTTATTAACCTGATAGTCTTAAGATCAACAATTCTGTATCAAAGGCAACTATTTCTTGAAGAATATTTATAATAGTGAATTGTTTTAGTTGTAAGGTAGAGCTGCCTAATAATTGATTAACACAATAGAAGTTAGTGTAAGCATTTGGGTCAAAAGCAGTTTTGCTAGATTTAGAGATTGTTATTACAGGTCTCACAAAAATTGGTCTTTCTCTAAGCCTCAATTTCTAAAGCTATATGGTTGCAAAAGTGTCATATCATTTCTCAGAAAAAACATGCAAAAAAAGGTTTTTTTTCATTTTCATGTCTGATGATATAAAATTTATATATGATGGCATGAAATTATAACATATATCTTAAGGTCTTTTATAGACTCAATTCAATAAGTTGCATCTTAAACCTTTTTTCGTAAAAAAAAAAAATAGCAGAATGATACGTGTTTAAAAATTTGAATATGGTGGATTCCTTATTTAATCTGTCTGCTTGGCATTTGTTTTTGCGTCAGATCTCTGATACGCTGCTGTGCTTTTTAAAGAAAATCAGTATGTTAAATCTTTGTATCTGCATATTTCAGGTATTAGACACTGTCTGCTAGCTTAGGTACAAAAATTATCTTTTATGGTGATGATAAAGAATGTGCCTAGTGTCTTACAGATCTAAATAAAGTTTGCAAGGCAGGAGATGAGAGATTGCACTGGCTATAGCTGTTCTTAACAGTATTGATCTATCTAGCACTTTTGACAAAATATCAGCAGTTGCTGCCTGTTTGTGCTGCTGTCCTAAACCATATGTTGAAATGACTACTGAATTGTTTTCTTTGTGATTTATCAAGAGCAACAAACAAATTTTCATGGTTTCAAAACTGTGAAATCTTTTTTCAGACTTGGACTTCCTTGGTTTGGAAATACTCAGGTCCTTTAGCATGACGTGCCTGGTTTTTCAGGTTAAATGTGGTCCTTTGATAAAAAGTTGTCTATAAATTGTGTGATAGAGAAGTCAGTGCTCAGTACCTTTTTTCTAAAAGGCTAGGCAATAATTAGTTCATCAGCTTGTTATGAACTAAGACTTAGTAAAGTCTAAAAATGTACAGGTAATACAAGGAACGTGTTTGCATTTCCAGTGTCACAAGTGCTGTGAAGCATCAGTTTCCAGTGCACGCTGCTCTGTTGCAGTAGACAGTATGGTTCTGAAAACTAGGAAGTCTGGCTGTGTGTGATTTAGGGAATGTGTTGCTCAAAACAGTTAATGAAACCGTGCTGACTGCTGGCTTTGTGTGTGCGTTGATTTTAACAAGTGACTGTAAGAACTAGTTTATTAACTGAAGACAGTTAAGTTTTCATTTTCCAGGATATTGTATGCATGTATTAAATCAACAAATGAACTGGTTAATACTGCTACTTTGAAGATGTCTCTTAACTGCTTTTCCCAGCAAATCTGTTTCTGGAATGGGCTATGCAACTGCGTGCATGAAGCCAGCTTGAGTCTCCCAAGCCTCGTGCTCCCTTGGAAGCAGAGGCGCAGGGGGCGGCAGTGCAAGAGCACAGGAGGTGGGGGCTAGCGTGAGTTGTTAGCCCGAGCTCAGCTCTGTGCAAACGCAGATACCTGTCTCCAGGTCCCAATGGGAGGTCTTTTGCACTTATTAACGCTGCTGGCTACCAGTTTTGTAATTCTGTCTTAGTTAATTAGCAGGTATCTAATAGTGTCTTAGAAGTTTAGTTAATGAGGCCTTGCTTTCAGTGATGGAGTGGAAAAGGCTTGTTAAGTGAGGAAATCAATAAGATGTTGGACAATTACAAGTGTATAATTTACCGGTATGTCTCTTAAATCAGTGTTTTCTGAACTTGGATTAACTGACCTCTGTCAGTTGCAGAATATGATTGATTTTTAGTATCAGTTGAAAGTACTTTGAGTTATACTGTTTTACGTGATTGTATACACCAATTACAAACCCCGGATCATGGCCTTTGAGATCACCAGAAGCGCCTGCATTGTGGTTTGGGAACTGGTGCCTATTCAAACACTTGGAGAAAGAGAATCTGATCCTTTGCTCTTGGTAGTGGAAAAGGGATTAGGAAAGGCATGCTTGTGGAACACAATGAGATTTCAAAGGAAAAGGAATCATAATTTCTGCATTGTTCTCAGATTGGGATGTTGCTTAGCAAAATGTTGGGAATCTTTAGCTTCTGCTAAAACAAAATTACAAGTGAGCAGTGTATGTCACAGGCCCTTACAGGTTACTGTTTAATCTTTGCATGTATGATAGTGACTAAGATTAAACAAGTTTTAATTGATAGAGTGCAGAGCATAGTCACATGATTGGGGGAGGGGTTGCTTGAAATCAGTAATCTACTCTGACAAATGCAGTCTTTTTAGTTGACTGTTTCTATTAAAGGTTCCAGGATCTGAAAACGTGTGGTGACCATTCTTAAGCTATGAACGCTTAAAAACCTGATTTTAGTACTGCTGTTACTTAGAACATACACTTCTCTCATTTATGTGCTATAAGTTAAATAAAATAGTCCCTAAACTGTAATGGAGCCTGTGAAGTGGTCCTAATAGCTGTGATCATTAAAGATTTTTAGAAATTATTTTATAGAGTGATTTAATTACTAGAATCCAAGTGTGCCACTTTTTTTTGAAGCATAGGTTAAGTTCTGCAATAAAGACTGGAACTGAAGCCCATAAAAATCCTACCTATTTATTTCTATTCTACCTGTTTATGGTGGTCCAAGTGCTTGTGGACCAAGAAAGAGGGGTGGGGGGCTGTTGTGCAGGCTACTCTGTAAACAGAGAGTATCAGACTCAGCAGTTTATGTGCCGAAGATGTTTCCATCTAAGTCAGGACTTGAGGTGCAAAGTTTACCCCGCCTACTTAAACTTCACTGCATGCACAGATTTCCCTATAAAGAGAGGAGAATGGAAACATTGAGAGAAGTTTAATAGGTTACTGGAACACCCTCCCCAGCATAGTAGCACTTGCTACTGGGATGAATGTGTTGTAAGAAGTAGACAGGGCAAACGTGTGGTGGAAAGATGTAAAACATACAACCAAAAGAAACAGTGTAGTGGTACCAAAGATGGTCTTAGTTCTCTGGGCAGAAATAGATTTTAATTGTTTGGGGTCTATTTAAAAGCCACTGTCCAGGAATTTCGGTAAAATACGTGAAATTAATATTAAAGACATAACTTGTAATTTCAGGTCTCTACTTGCCTTGTTTTATAGGTTCTATTCCGTGATTATTGCACCTCAATGATTCTGTTATTTTAGGGTTTAAAAGATTTTTTTTTTTGTAATTTCCACTCCTGGGAATGCAGCATGTCATTTCAGTATCAAATCCTTTTCTTCCTCACTGTCACTTATAACGCAAGTTTTTGTATCAGAAATGGTAACAATTTCTTGCCACCTAAGGCAATCCCACAGTTTTCAGCTGGCTTGGAGAAGCGTAAGGGATCGATGCTTATTGAATTTCATTCCCTCTTGCACGTTAAAATTCTGTAAACCTCTCTGCTCTATTTTGGTTCTGCAAAGCCAACAAGGGTGAGAGGTAATAACAGCTTGGTAGGATGGGCGAATGTGAGACTGGATACATGCATACACATGTGTGTTTTTAAAATTTATACTTTTCCCATCGTGTATTTTTTGCTTATTAGGTCTTTAGGACTGGAGTTCTGTCTTCCTATACTGCCTGATTGTGGCTTGCTTTTGAAAGCTGTGTGAAGAAGGTGTTAGGAAATGTCAGATATTGTAGTGCATTTTGGGAAATTTACTACTATTATTTGTATATTTCCTTTTAATAAAATATATCTTTGTGCCCACTATAATGTGCTATTTGGTAGAACACATTTGCACACTTTTCTTACCTCATTACTAAATACAGTCCCATAAATACATGTTGTTTAAAACTTTTTTTGTGTTCCAGTTCTGCTTCCTTTCTGGAATTGTGATTCTCTGTCATCAGCATCCAAAGAGGTTTCTGGAAAAGTCATTATGACACAAATGGCACGATGATTTCAAAAGGAGTGTGGGAATTTTTTTCTTTTTGAGAGGAATATAGAGGATGGAAGCTGCAGAAATACAAGAGCTAAACTGCAGGTCTTCAGCTGGAGCTTTGTGCATATTTTAAAATACACAATTTAAACCTTAAACCTTTAAAGTACAGGCAATGTGCAGTCAGTTAAAACAATTTCAAGCTGTGCGCCTTACCTTGGTGCATCCGATGATGCATCTGCTTCCTATTACCAAATGCCCCCATTCCCCATCGGAGGATCAATGGAAAATACGTACATTTCTGAAGTGTTTTACTAACCGTGGCTTTTGTCTTTTGATTTTTCCCTAGTGCTGCTTCATTTCTCAGAACCATCTTATCTGGATTTTTATTCATGCTGATGCTAAAAGAGAGCAGACATGGAAAGTGGCTAATTCTGCTTAGGTTTAACCCACCTTCACTTCCTCTTCTCATCTTCATGTTGTTCTCTGTGTACCATAATATACAGCAATGCTAGGTAAAGGTGAGGCCTTCGTTCTGAAAGGCATTGCAAAGTCACAGGACAGAAGCCTAATCCCTGCTCCAAAGCACTTACAGTCCACATGTCAAGTGGACATGGCTGGTCAATACAGGTGGAGGAATCCAAGAAAACTTGGTCCACCTGACTAGTGTAACTGTGTTTGTAGCTGAACCACCACGAAGTGGTTTCTTTTTATTCATATGCATTAGAGTAGTGGTTCTTAAACATTTTAGTTCAACTCTTAAATCTTTTATTTTTTTATAATTTGCACCTCCCGTGTGTGTGTGTGTATATATATATATATTTTACAACCATTCCCTACCTAAACTCCTGCACCCCAGCTTCTGAGCCTCGCTCTTAACAACCCACATGATCTGTCTGCCCCGTTTCCTCAGAAACAACCTCTGCACCTGAAGCTCCAGAAAAGTTGGGCCTAGCCCTATTTAGGTTAGCTCTTCCCTCTATTGTCTTGGGTATCAAGCTTCTCTATACTTTCTTGATGTTTACAGTCTCCTTATCTCTCTTAATTTCTTGAAACTGCTTTGCTACAGGGGTTGTTGGTGCTTTGCCCTACCTCCACGGAGCTCCCTAGCCTTGCCCCCTCTGCAGCAGCCTTGGCCCAGCCCTGTCCATGGTACTAGAGCTGTGGCTGGGGCTCGGATCGGCTTCGTGCTAAGCTGGGGTGTCTGTCACGGATGGGCTAGCGGCAAGAGTCTTTACCTGCCCTCAGTCCTCACTGGCTCTAAATAAATGTTATATTCTTCATGAAGTTGCTAGAGAGGGAAGAACAGATGTTCTCTGGGTGAAATCTTACTGCAGCTTCTCCAGCTGTGGGGATATCTTCCATCTTCTCTCCTCTTCCCATTCTATGATTTAGTGATCTGTATAGCTCAGAGGAGTTTGTGGATGCTATAAAATGTAAGTGCTGGTAAGATAAGTACCAACTAAGCGTTGGTAGGAAAACACGAAGGTGTGATTCTAAAAAAACAAATGGGTGTTCATGGCTGGAGTTAGTCTGATCAGAGGGAGGGGGAGTGATGAGTGAACGAGAGATGATTGGTGTTGTCTACTAATAAGTATTAGAATCAAAGACCACTGTGTTACATTTGATGCAAAGGAGAGTGCTGTTACAAGTATGGAGAGGGATTCATTGTATAGAAGACAATCTGAAAGGTTTAGTATCATGAGTGGATGTGACTGAGGAAGACTGTATTTGTCAAGGCTGGAATGTTGAAATAATCAAAATTAAATGATGAGATCATGGATAAAAACCTTAGTTTAGATTGAAAGGCTATATTTTAGAGATACTATGCAGAAGGGATCTGCGTGGTTGATGATGGACAGGTTTTGGTTTAAGAGAACCTGTAGGTTATGGTCTGGTAAAGCAGGCTGTCTGCTAACACTGCAAGCATGGTGGAAGAGAGCAAGAGGAATAAATAATAGCTGTATTTCAGCCACATTATGGTCAGGCATCTGTGACGACAAGCCAAGATGCTGACTTTTACAGAGGGAAACAGAAGCAGGAGAAGCTAAAGTGAGAATCGCTGATTTGAAGGCAGAAATCAAGTGGATGTTGCGGATGGGACTGGAAACAAGTGAAGTGTTTGTTGAATGGTTGGGACTCAATTCATTGTGTACTAAAAGCGAAACAAAGAAATTAAAAGCAAAACCAAGGAAAAACAAGCAAAAAAAAATATTTAGGGAAAAGTTATTAAACTGAGAGCTGGTGAGGTCAGCAGAACTGAAGAGTTTATGTACTAAAGCATGAAGAATGTTCATGAAGTGTATCCCAAGAAAGGGGAAAATTATGGGAAAAACTACAGACTTGAAACACCCCAAGAAGAATGTCACAAATGGGACACAAATGGAGCCTGTCAGAAATGGGAAGAAAAAGAAAGCCAGGTAGTCAGAGGAAAGTTTTGCATTAAAGAGTATGTATAAAGACAAAAGACAAATTTGCAAAAGTCAAGTTTCTTTAGGAATGACCGCAGGCAGTAAAGAAAACAAAAACACTCTTTAAGCACATAGAGTTGTGAGGAGAAAAAGAAAGGAAAATACACAGTTAGAATGTAGTAGTATTAAAGGTAATGTAGGTATTGCCAAATCTAAATGAGTGCTCTGCTGCAGTTTTTGAGCTCAAAGTGTGCGAGAAGGTAGAATGGATAGCAGGAATAGAGGTGCAAGTAAGCAAAGCAATAAACAAAACTGTGAACTTAAAGCACTCAGTTTGTTGGGGCTGGTTAACTTATTTTCCAGGATTCTGAAAGAACTAGGATGGTAACTAGCAAATACTCCTAACAAATCCTCTGAAGACTAGGATGATATCTGATTTAAGCACAGAGGTTTAAAAAGGCAGCGGTGGAGAGAAGATAAGTATTTACAGCAGGTAAAAACGATTGCAATGGATGCAGAAATGCAGACTGTGACTGTTAAATTGAGGAGGAGAGATGTTCTTACTCAAAGATTGCAAGTATCCGTGGATGAGTCGCAGGCTAGTAAAGTAACCAGTTCCCCTTCCTGCTTCCAGAAATGCTTGAAAAAATACTATAAACAAGTACTTACAGCAACTGCTACTGCTATGCACGAAGACAGTACTTTCATGTTTGCTTTAATTTTTTAAGTTGTAGCATAGTCAGATGTGCAAGAACTTCACATCAGGAGAAATTGTGTGGCTCCTTGTTTATTCTTGCATTGGTGCTGTCAATTTCTTCTGGAAAAATGGAATTACTGAGAATCATACGTGTAAAGCTGTAGAGGGTGATTACACCTGGGTTTCATTTAAAGTTAAAATCTCTGCTTTGGTCCATTTTAACTGAGACAGATTTTTTTTTTTTTCCATGCCTTAAACCCAGCTGGAAAATGTAGATCAAGTTATGGGACAAACAGAAGTTTGGTGTTTGTAACTATTAATTTTATTGCAAGCTGATGGTAGGATTGCTTCTCTTTTTTTTCCTAGCATTTCCCTCACAGTCTCACATTTGTTAGTACCAAGCTCAAGCTCTTCTGTATGCAAAATGCTTACTGTATGTAGTTGCTCTCGGTGGGGACAGAGATATAAGCTGGAAGAGTTTTGGTATTAGATATGGGATTTTCTGTGATTAAGATGACTACCAGCTTCTTTTATTTGGACTAAATCCAGACTTCTTTCATGAAGTTTACATCAATGTAGGGATTAAGTGGAGGAGTAAATTTGGCTAGGAAACAACAAAAATTGGGAACACAAGAAAAAGTAAGACTCAGAAAGTAATAGCTGAAATGTCTAAGAGGTAATATGAGGATCAGTCAAAAGTGAAGAGTAAGAAAATGGAATCTGAATTAAAGACAAACTGGGAGTCGAGAGAGTCATCCATAGGCAGAAGTACTGTGATAGCATATGAGGAGTGGAGGGTCAGGAATTGGCATATAGGCAGAAGAAGGAGGGGATAAGGAAATGCATCAAAAGTCTAAGGAAGTTCAGAGGAATCGGTATTGACAGGAACTGCAAAGGAAGGGGGAGTGCGGCAGTGTTTATGCAGGAAGTAGGATGAAAACACCAGGCAGAGAATGTGGAGGGAGGGCTAATGTGAAAATTATCAGTATAGTAAGGAGGCAGGCAGGGATATAGGGAAGGGATAGTGATGGAGGAAAGTGGATAAGGGTGATATCATAGCTACATCCTACCCTATAGTTCAGGACAGTGGAAGAAGTTATATATCCAGAAAATGGGACATAGTACTAAGTATTATGCAGGCTATTAGCTGTTGAATATATCTCAATTTTATTTGGAAAGAGAAAATAATTTACCTTATGGGGAGAATTTTTTGATGGAGGAACTGAGATACAGTGCTGTAACTGAATAGCTTTTTTCTTATGAGCCATGCTGCTTTGCGCAAAATAAGCTTGGGTAGTGTGATTCAGTACTTTTCATCTAGAGTAGTAGGCTTTGTTTTCAAGTGAGTAGGTGTTGGACAGAATTTGAAAAATTTGCTTCTTTGTATATGTGAACTCTGTTTCACGAAGTATTTACTATGAAAGTGACATATTGTGCAGCGAAGTGTATTTCTTTGGAGTATATTCTTTAAGAGGTGGCTGTAAAAGTTAACATGAAAGAACCTATAGTACAAATTCTAGTAGCTGATTTGTTAAACCAAGAAGAAAGAGAGAATTGAGAGGGAAAGCTGAAACTCTCCTCCTCATTGTCTGGGAGCAGTATGGTGTATAGAACCATCTGCTGTTTGAGGACCCCTCAGCTATCCCTGATTAAAGATCAGATTATCAATGTAGTTCTAGTCTGAAATCTATAATTCTGTCTAGGCATTATGCTAAGTATGTGTGTAGATACATCAAAACAGCTGAAGTGATTAGAGCTGAACAAATTACTTTTATGTTGCTGAAAGCTTTGTTCTACATTTAGAAAGCATATAGGAAGGGAAAAAAGTAGTGAAGCGATGTGAACATTCACATGGATTATTTTCTCATGTTTTATGGTTTCTGTTCTTTGTTAGTGAAAGATTTCTTTCCTAGGATATGCAATTTCAAGGAAACTTAGGCTGTATTCTAGGGAAGTCAACTTAGAAACAAATGCATATACTGATCATTTTAAGCCCCTTCAAGCAGGATTACTGTTCGGCTACAGCAATAGGAGTGGAAATTTCCTTAGCACATGCAAACACAGAGCCCCTGCTCTGTTGTCACATGCAAAACATGCAGTATAGAGTCTTGCAAAGCACATGTTTTTAATCATTTGTTTGTTTTCCAGAACTGTAGGTGTATGTTACACAACAACAGAAAAAATACCAGCAGAGTCCTCCTACACTTTGAGCTCCATGTAGACTAGATGCTAGCTGCGCTGAAGAGAGGAGTAGCATTGAAGAAGCAATGAAGTAGTAAATCTTTTGTAAGCTGCTTTTTGTTTGGTTTTATTCATTCTTTTACTTCATTCTCTTCTGTTGCTTAACTGCTCTGGTTGTGGATGACAGCCTTTTCATCTAAGTATTTTCAGTCAGTCTTCTCTGTGCTGCCACACAGGGATGTGCTCCATCCTAGGGATGGAGTGGTAGTGTTTGCCACTGCCTTCCCTATCACCACATCCATATGGCTTGGGGGACGGTGCAAGGACGTGTGGTGCTTGGTCACATATAGATTCAGGCATTTGTCTCTTCAGTTTCGGTCAGTTGATTCAGTAGCTCTTTCCTGTTTCTTTTAAGAACACAACAAAAGTGCTGATAGGCGTGGACCTGCTTCTCTGTTCTAAACTGCTTCAATTTTAAATGCAGAAGTTGTTCAGTGTTTTGTCTTAGGTAGCAGCTGTGTATGAATTTACCTTTCTAATGCTCAGTGGTATAGGGAAGTACTGTTTACTGCATTTTATAGATATCTTCTACGTATGTGAACTCCCTAATTATTTTGGCAAAGGTTACCCTGGGGGGAAAGCTTTTATTTTTACATCAATTATGATGTAAATGGGTGTTTTATATCTACTGTTTGGTACGCTAATAATTGTGTGACTTAAAATTCACTTACACTTCTAGGAAGTTGTCCTTAGTGACAGGAGTGCCTGAACTGTCAATTTTAGTTAAAGCTGTTGGAAATTCCAGCGGAATTTAAGATCGTTGTTTTCAAGACTGTAATAGTGTCTTGAGATTCTCTAGTTGGGCACCTAAAATGAATGACAATATATGACAGTTTGGATGCATTCTTTAATTTAAAAACAGATTCTCAAATGGAAATTCATAGAATATTACGTTTATGCATTTATACAACAAGACCCCAAGCTTTTTGCCGATAGCTACAGCATGACAAAGCATCAACAAAATTAAATTAGTGCAATTTCTTTTTTCCATTTAACCAAAAGAGGAAGATACTGATGTTATCAAATATTTGATTGCCATAAGTTGGCTAATCTTATATTTGCATTAGCTGCTGTTAATTATGCTATCATGCAGTTACTTTTTAATGGGGAAAAAATGTATTAATACTGAGGGATCACGCAGAGATTTTCAAAGGTGGTATACTGAATTATAGAGAGGTTGGAGTACAAATCACAGGCTGAAGTCTGGAAGCCACTATAGAATAGGAATAGTTTTACAGCGTTTCAAAGGAAAATAAGTTTTATCATTTGACTCTGGGCTTTCGTGTGAGAACTGGTGAATGAAACTGATAGGTTAACTATACAAAATGTGTTAAATTGTGAAAGGAAACAACACTCCACTGAAGAAAACTAAGCTGTAGTAATTAATATGCCACCAGTATTATAGGTAGATGCCTTTCATGAATTTCTAGCCTAATAATAGAGAGGTGGTGTCTCATGTATTGCTTTACTTCTGCCTGTCTAATTTTGACAGCTGGTTCAGTGTTTCCCTAGGAATACTTGGTAGATTTGAGGTGATTTGTCTTTGTGTCTTCTGGAGTCCCCTCTAGTTACCTGCCATTCTTTGTTGTGGGAGTACGGTGTCCTAAAAGTTCCAAGTGTATCGTGAACTAGATAAAGTTTGTGTGCCTTTTATTCCCTTTCAGAATAGCCACCTCATATATATATGTCTGCCAAAAATGTTTGTAATATAGATTTTGTTATTTATTTCTGTTAAGAAGTTCTCAGAGGCCTGTTAAGACTGAGGTTGGATTGTGCTGTGTTGCTGTAGACTCTTCTCTTGGTTAATTTCTGGTCCCTAGAATTACTGGATAAATAAAGAAGATAAACAAAGAAAAAGTCAAAGGAGTGCTGGATGGGGAGGGATAGGTCATTTTATAGCATCCAGTTGATCTGTGCACACACCACAAAGGTTTTCACTTTTAGGGTAGAGTAAATGCATCATATATAGGAGAAACTTGCTATTTAGTTTTTCATCATTTTATAGAGGTTGCAACTGGGATGTCTGCCTGGTTCAAGCAGAGGGTTTGAAGACTACTAAAACCAAATTAAACCATTGATGTGGGAACTTTTGAGTATCTGGAAAGTGTTTCATTTGTTGATTACTCCCATAAATAACTAAAAATTCTCTATTCAAAAAGCTTGTCATTCGCAGAATAAAAGGGCATTATGTTCTGCAAAGATTAATTCTTCTTGGCTCTGATGGTGTACAAAAGGATTTAATACTAGGGAAAAGAGTACTGAATTGAGAAATCTGCAAAAGGAAAATCCCATCAGCCTAGCTCATCGTAAATGCTGTTGAGCGATACAGGGTGAGGATCAGCCTCTTCCAACAGCTGGGCTCCGAACCACGAAGGGCTTTGATGGATGCTGACAGCAGACAGAAATGCAAAAACATGAAACTAGAGAAAAGTCTCTTGCAGGCTGAGGACCAGAGAATTTTGACACGGGTAAAGGGATGGTAAAGTTTACTTGGCTGTTCAAGATAGTAGTCACTGGAACTTTATCTTGTTATCTATGTTACTTTGTTTTACATAATGATATATCTTAGGATGTTGAAGCATGTAGTACTAAATACATGGATACGGATATGAGGAATTGGCTAGTGCAACTGGAAAATTAAACAACAATGAAATAATAAATAAGGGAGTTTTATTTACATACCCTTTGTTTAAAAATGAGCTACTGTAAAGAGTAAGTGCATCAAGTCTATTATGTTGCTTATGAGATCTGTATTTAAAGTCCAGTCATCTTGTCTTTGAAAGCAGATAGCTGCAATGTTGGTGGTGAAATTATGACAAGAGAAGGAAAATACATTTCTCAGTATAAAAATTGGTTAATGCAGGAGGTGGATGTGTTCTGGAGAAATAGTTGGCATAAGCGGCCTCCATTCTTTTCTCTTAGGCAAGAGGTTTTCTTATACAAAAATGCTTGGTGTCTGCCTCCCGCTTAAGTATCTGCTGCATTTCCAACTTTATGTAGTGAGGGAAGCGTGTGGAAATTGAATGATTAATACACAGATACAGCACCTTTTTTGTTCAATGTGCAACAGTATCATGTAGTGACTTGTATTAGTGATGTAACATTTTGTAGGTTCTGAACCCCTGATTGGGGATTTCTCTTTACTGACAGAAGTAGTTTCTTAGAGAGTTCTGATTTTTAGGCATCACTTCTTTGTTTTAATAAAAAATAAAGTCATTGTACAAAGTCATTATGCTCAAGTGTGTTTTTGTATACAACAGTGTCAAATTTTCCCATCTTTTACCTTTGCAAGAGAATTACCTTTTACTTACAAGTACTAATTTCCCAAAGCAGTGAGTGGTATTACCTCTTTCCACCATGCATACCCTTAGCTGTATGCACAATAGTTTAGAGCCGAAATGTTTACTACATTTTTCTGCCAGATAGACCAGTGCTTGTTCAAACAGATTGTCTTGGCATTGGGCCCACAGGCACCACAAACCCAGATGCTGGAGAAATAATGCTTTTGTGGAAAGGGACTTTGCAGAGACAATTCTGTCATAAACCCTGTCCTTTTTATTGCATGTCTGTCTCTGCACCTTCACAGTCTCGTAAGTAGACAGGTCTCATGCCTAAGAGCTTATTTATACAAATTAACTGTCATAGCTACTGTAGAGTATGATGTTCTGGAACATTTCTTCACATGCATAGTCCAAATAAAGTAATTACCCAAAATTAAAGTTTTTTAAATTATTATTCTGTAACACGTTCAGAGGCTAGAATGCCTTGCCCCAGACTATACCTATGAGGTTTTTTCCCACCCTTTGTATCAGTCCCTCCCTGAATGTGCCAGGTGATCAGTGGAAGGAACCCGGAGAGGATTTAGAAAAGAAACTAATACGTGCAGGGAGGAAATGACATAACAGTAGGGGAATGGAAAGAGGATTTTGGAGGGGGATAATATAATTTAGGAAGTTTTTTACCACCTTCTGTAACAGAAAAGTGGATTGAGGCCAGCAGTGTAGACAGTTCATTTCTAATAGAAAAATAACAAACTGAGATAGAATGTCTGTGGATATCTCTGATCTTCTGAGTCAGAGAGGATTAATTACAGCAAGTATCAGATTGCCTGTAAAGATACACCAGAAAAGTGAAACGATTGTGCTTGCTGGGTACAAGTATTCAAAACTTGCTGTTGTTACTTTTTAAACAAGACCAGTCCAGTAAGGCACAAGAGCTGACTCTTGCTCTGCTGTCTCTACAGTAATTATTTGATCACTTCTCTTTTCCTTACTAACTGAGCAAGTTTCTTCCTGCATCCTTTTGTTTTTGGGAAGGACGTTCCTAATTGTGTTCAGCATCTGCAGCAGCCTCTGGCATTATTACTTATCCTGAAATACTGGAATGGGTGAAGTACAGAAGGATTTATGGCTATTGAGTAGCCTGATATTTTAATGCAAATTGCTAAAATTGAGAGTGAGATTAGATTTTGTTTTAAAGATATAATGGTTAGGATAATTGTTTATATTGGATCTGAAGTCAGTATGTTAATATTTTATTTGTATCTTTGTCAGTTAGATGTGCAGTACAGGGAAGAACACATAGGTTCCTGTCTCCAGGATTATTTTTCAAATGACTTGAAGATTTATTTCCCAGAATTTTGTTACTGCTTTAGCAGTAATTCCAAGCATTTTGTTGTTGTTGTTGTTGTTGTTCCAATGGACTCTTTATTTCTTTAAAAAAAAAAGAAAATTGGTTACCTTGGGACTTCTCACAAATTCGGATCCAGTTCTGCGAATACTTTCAGCAAAAACCCCATCCAAATAACCAAAAATATGAAATAGTTAATTTTAGCCTTTCTAAAATGAAGCTGTTGTGGGTAAGAAGAAAGGAATGAATTAAAGATTTTCAACTGTTTTAAATAAAAAGTAGAGCAAAGATGATGGCTGCCTCCTTCCCCTTCCTCTCTCACTACTTCCCACAGTAGGCTGTCTTGCAGTCATCAAGGCACTCACACTGAGCTGTGAGAAGTTGAGTTTAGTTTTCTTTCCCTTGTCTGGCATTAGAAAACTTGGGCTTCTTGTTTCTCTTGAGAATAGCCTGGTGGGCTGTGTAGTGTTTCTGGTTGAGAGTCTCTCAGTCTTTTCTTTTTAAACTGATTGCTGGAAACTGGGAGATTATCCTGGGGAAGGATGTGTATGTGCTTTTCTTCGCTTGCTGCCCTAAACGTCTGCTGTTGGCCACTACCAAAAGAGGATATCAGGTTAAATGGAGTGTTGATCTGACCCAGTATGGCTATTTTTCCGTTCCTCTACAGATAAATAATTATTTTCTGGGCCACAAAGAAATAAGGTGCTGGTGTAAGGATACTTGCATAAGATAAAGGTCCAGACTTCTCCTGTAAGTTTGGCACAAAAAATGTTTAATGAACATCTAACCAATAGAGCCTGGGGACTCTCCATTTATGCTGTTAGTGCCCTGGTTTTCCTCATACCCTTTGGTTCGTAAAAGGTGCCAAAATCATCTTTGGGATGTTCAATTACTCAGTTTCTGCCTTCCTGCTTTTTTTCCTCCCCCATTTAAATGTGATAAAAATAGAACAGTTTGTTTTCCCCCCACTCCACTGAAAAGAGCAAATAATACATTCATTTTTTGTGCCAGCCTGAAATGTATTAAATATATTTATTAATTTGAGCCAATACCCCTTCCAGAAGAAAGAAGCCTGTATATTGCACAGATCTATTTAGACAATATAGATTTTTGGATTGATGCTAGTTTTGAGGTTGGTTTTTTTTTTTCTTTTGGGAAGCAGCAATGCAATGTTTGAACATTGTATTTCCCAGTGGGCTTAAATCTTTCTAGGCAATGTGAAATGGACTTGAACAGCTTTATTATTATTGTTATTATTATCTTAAAGTGTCAGGGCAGGTTGTGGCATATGAAGTAGGAGGTAGAATAACATTTCAGGAAGTTTAGTAACTCCGGACTGATTTCTTCCTGGTAATATGGGTTTGGTTCTAATTAGTTGGCATATCTTATTGTTCAGAGTAGAAAGCTTTGAAGTAGTTAAAA
Organism: Pygoscelis adeliae; assembly: GCF_000699105.1. Lineage (NCBI taxonomy): Eukaryota > Metazoa > Chordata > Aves > Sphenisciformes > Spheniscidae > Pygoscelis > Pygoscelis adeliae. Next base: position 3,634,522 of record NW_008825566.1, on the reverse strand, counting down.
TGGAAATTGGCCTTTGGCAAGTGAAACTGGACCATGAGGAAAAAAGCTGATCACTGGTAGTTGAGTCCTCTCTCTAGTGCTCATTTTAAAAGCTGTGTTTTCTTCTGTTTATTTTGGTATGTTTGTCCCCCTCCTTAGTATACTTATTACAGCCCTGTTTGTTGCTAAATTCTCATCAGGCATATAGAACTTTAAAATATTTTGTGTAATGATTTGAATTGCTGCTTCTACACTCTATATGGGCCTCAGAAATGCATTTACTTCATTATTGTAATTTTGAAATTTTCAGCCTGTGGCACCCCAAACACATAATGCTTGTATTACCAAATACCTTGTGAAAAATACGTTAGCGGTGTATCCAAAGCACATTTGTGATGGGTGCCAAAATGTTAGCCTTAACTTGCTAGGAAAAAACCAATGTGAATTACAATTTAAAAAAAATTCACATATTGCAGGTAATTTTAGGGTTGGGTTTTTTGTGGTGTATATGATCATGTGTGGTAATGGCACAGAGAGAGAGAAACTAATTGAAGATACAGCAAGAAAAATGAAAAATCACAGATTTTTCAAGTGTAGCAAATAAACTTAGACATCTTTTGCAATCGTTTTCACTGTGTAGCCTTAGGTTGTGAGGTAAAACAGTTTTCAAACTAAATCATGTTTCTGTGCCATTTTAAGAGAGATTAGCTATGCATTTTGAAGAAGAATACTGAAGCACCAGGTTTGATAATAAATTTCTTAACGTTCATGTATTTTAATCCAATATTGCCATCTATTTAGAAGCCTTGAAATTCATGTCAAGAGAACAAGATCAATACCAGGCTGATCATAGCGTATTTGTTTTAGACTTGTCAAACAAGTCATCTCTATGATCTCTAGATATGCTACAGCAACACCACATAGATTCTGATATAAAAAGTAATTTACCTTAAAAATGTTTCCCAAGATTAACATTAGAAGTCACATAAAAGTAAATGAACAGAAGACATAAATACTGTGTTCGTAAAAAATATTGCACTGACAAGGGCATGCTCAAGAAGGTAACTTTTGAGTTTATGTTTCAGTTCATGCTGCGTAGCACCACTTCTACAATAATGTAGCTTCTTTTCTAATGTACTGTATAGAATTCAGGTTTTCTTGGACAGAGGAAAGGATGAGAAAATATGAAGAACAGTACTGAAGACAAAGAGCTGACATTCTCAAGTTTTGTGCTGAAATGACTCCTTTGAAACCCTAGTTGTGAATAAGCACCAATGTCTTTCAATTAAACAAAGGCAAAGTCCCCCTCCCCATCTTTTGGTCTATAAGCAAGACTAAAACACAGCATTAAAGATGCAAAGTTTTTCAGTATTTTGTCCATTAGTCTGTAGGTACAGATAGCCACTCTTAAATGCAGCATTATTAAAAGATTTCACAAAGGAATGGAGGACTAGAAGAAACCTACTGCAGGAGCAAGTCTACTTTCTTACCACAATAGGAGACAACATAATCTTTCATAAATTTATTCAGGTCCCTCTTAACATAGCTAGATAACTGTTACCCTTTGTTTCCTGTTTGGAAAGCTTTCCAGAATTGGATTTGTTTTTCCCAGTTCCTAGTCGCAGTTTGTTCAGGTAGAGCTTTTACTCAGCTGTCTTATGCTAACATTATTTTTTAGCTTAAATATTTCTTGGTGTTTATCCCTTTTTCCTCTTTGTTACCACCAGTAAGGCATTTAGGTAGGACCCTTTCCATTCAGGAGAGAGGAGGCTACCTACAGCCTGTCTGTCAGGGTAACTGAACGAGCGCAAGGTATGGGCAATCAGTGCTATATTATCCAATCAAAATTGCATTGATCGTTAGTTGCCTAGGTAATAGCCCAAACACCCTTGGGTGACTGGGGATCATTTCAGGAAGGCAGCCTGTTCTTCCTACATTTTGTGCTTTTTAATTTTTTTAAATTATTTATTTATTTAAGCATTTTGTGCTTTTTATTTATTTATATATGTGCAATGGGCACATTCCAATTCCCTCTAGCTATCTGCTTGAGCTAGCTGATTTTTAAGTTTGCTACAGCTTATTCCCAGTAATCTAATTACAAAACCAAAGCAGTTCGAGAAAGACTTTTTATTCCATTCCGTAATTCACATACTGGTGGATGAAAATAACACCTACATTGCCTCCCATTTTGTGTGTGTAATTTTTCCATAAGTGTTTATCAGAGTCAAAAATCCAGTGGTTCAGAGAGACATGTAAGCTGTCAGGACAAACATTTTGGACCTACACCTTTTTTGCATTTCAAACAGTATGTAGTATTCAGTGACTTTTTCTTTATTTGTTTGTTTCCTTGTCTTTGGTGGAAGGAGATCTCCTGTATCTTCATGTTTTTGTTTTTCATGGATATATCTCTTTGGCACCCTGTGGTGATTCTGCAGTCATCTGGTAAGCCAAACCCCTTTATTCTCCTTAGTTTTTTCTGGCTGATCTCCCAGTTCATACATGTATTTTTCCCTTGGATACACAACTTTGCAGCCTTCACTGTTGAATTTCTTCCCATTCTCATTAATCACATCAATGAATTGAATCAACGATAAAAGTCATATTTTTAAAGAATAAAATATAGTTTATTTTTGTGACAGTTTGTTCATTTTGCTAATTACAATACTCTTTTAGGTTTTATATGCAAATACAATTGCATGGAGTACTGACTGTCACAAATTATTTAAATTTCTCACTTTTTTTGGTTTTTCTTTTTTGACTGGGAGAGGGAAGAAATAACAAGTTGAGTCCATGTTGCCTTGATACAAAGGTAGGTTACTTTGCTACTGGGATAATTTTTCTTTGTTTTTCATGGCTTTGGAGTGGATCATCTCCCTGAACAGAAGCTGAGCCAAGTCATCAGCTAGCAAAGTCAGTGTTAAGTCAGTGTTAGCCAAGGTGGTATTTAGCCCGCTTCAGTCATATTGGCTCCCTGGATGTTTCAGCATCGTTCTACAGAGTCAGTGTCTGCTATCACCATAAAAATGTGGTAGCAGTTTTCAGACAAACTGAACTTACAAAGCTTGTTCTATTGCGGTGAATGAATATGTGAAGAAATGCCGAGACTAATGTAATGCTAAGGATTAAAAACAAATGTAGCTGGTAGAGATAACAGCATAATAAAAGCACTCACCACAGTCATGCAGCTACTGAATTCTTGTTCTGAAATGTCCTTGGAGGATT
>NW_008825566.1:3601910-3631027 GCF_000699105.1 Pygoscelis adeliae | reverse complement strand
ACCCCCTCCCCCCCCCCCCCCTCCAGCATCATTTTAAACACGGTTTGCTTGTCTCCTGTGGTTTATGACACATCCCCACAAGCACTTGCACTGGCACAGCTGAAAAGGCAGGTGGGGGAAGAAGGGAGGACCTAAGGAAGCCTGACCTGGCAGTACATTTTCACCACATTAGGGCTTTAGGTTTTGCTTGTTCTGTTGCCCTCAGTACTGTCTGTGGGTTTTTTTGTTCTTGTCATCCTTGTTTTGAATTTTTATGTGGACTGGCTGGCTGAGATAGCTAGATGCTTGAATTACCATCACTGGTGTGTTAGGGGCATTAGCTATCATTTCTGTTCGACTCTGGCTATGCTGTGCCTTACGGGTTTGCTCTTCTACTGCCTAATCCCAGGGAAAGTGGGAGTTGGTTGAGAGAAGTTGCAAACCTAAATGGTCACTTTGGTTGAGGAAGAGGACTTGAAGTTTTTCCCTTACTGAGCGTCTGTGCTTTCTGACTGAGGCATTCATGGGCCAGAAGATTTTATGAATCCATAGGTCTGTCTGGATCCCTGACCACAGTAGTACAAGTGGTTCATAATTCATCCAATGTGTTTATCCTTCCAACACTTCTCTTTTTTAAGAAGTACTGTCTTCTTTTTTTTTTTTTCTTCTCTCCCTCCCCCAAACTAAGGTGCAGAGATTAAAGAATTTATCAACTGCACACACAAATCTGAGACTTAGCTGGGAACTGAATCTATAACTTTTAAGTCTCTGGCCGTCAGCCTTCTCTTTGGACTGTTACTTGCAATGCTTGTAGTTGGAGACGTTCCTTTCGCTTTGTCTCCAAGAGGGTAATTGCCCTTAGATGCAGTCGTCGATGAAATTATCATTCTTCTGTAGTCAGCTGATCAGATGGTGCTTTTCTGAGGTTATTTTTCAGAAATCACTGAATACACAATGAGGGAGTTTACTTCGTGTACTCCCATCCAGACAGGTGACTAATCTAACCTTTGAGATCGCACTGTGTAGAGGTTTGTTATAGTGCATGCAATTCAAATTGCTGATGAGGGTGAATAGAGCTGTGTGTGACTTTTATGGGCTTTCTTAGTTGTTTTTTTTTTTTTTTCCCCTTCCTCTGTACTTCAGAATTCCATGTGAAAAGGCCTCTGCACTTCTGCTGCTAATATGTTTCAGATGTGAACTATAAAGATGCTGGAGGTAAAACTTCAATGAATATAGTAATACCATAAAACTGTAACGTTAACGTTAAGGCAACATCTAAATCTGTTGGTTTCCAAGGAATGCTGCAAAGATTTTGCCCAGCTATTTGTGGTCTGAATGGATTCAGTTTAAGAATACTCCCATAAATATGAGGGATAATATTTCCTTTTGCATTCAGTATGTTGAAATAATTGCATAGGGTCCTTGGGACTGACTTTTCTGCATCATTTCTCTTACACAAATTATTAACAATAAACCAATGGTAGGTCAGATGTGTAGCTGCTGCGATTCACTGAAATCTTTTGAATGAAAACTGGAATGAATTTGGTGCTTTTTGTTTGCTTTTTTAGCATGTATTGTGCTAAACAGCTCTTGGCGTAATATAATTTGTAGTGTTCAGTATTGTTCTTCAGTGGGGTCTAAAGACATTACCATCTCTGGAACTCATACTTAAATTTTCTTGCAGTTTCACAAAGGTTTTTTTTTTGTTTGTTTGTTTTAAATCATTTGAATAACCGTAATTCTGCTTCTCTGTTCCGGAACAATTGTACATTTTTGGGTCTGCCCATATTTCACTTCAGTAAGCAAAATGGTTGCCTGTTTCCACTTCTTTCTTTGAAAGAAATTGGTTATAAGTGCTTGAGTATGCTGGACAGGATTTAAACTTGAATTTTATGTTGTGTTGGTGAAAGCTTTGCCTAGTGATAAAATGTGTGAGGGATGTTTGAGAGATATGCAAGTTATTTTGTTCAGCGTAGCAGTGAGAAAGTTCATATGGTTGGGAGTGCAATTAATTAACTAAATTATTCTGGAAAACTGAAATTAAATTCCAGTTTTAATATTCTGCCTGGGGAAGTGATATTGCTTGTTTCTTCAGCAGTGTCAGAACATATGATGGGTTGAAACTGTTTTAAGCTGCTTTAATAATTTAACATAGGAAGAAGATATTGTGTAAATAGTTTCATTTTAGATGGTGCTGGGTATACACGATGCTAGTCACCAGCGAAAGAGGGATGATGTATTTTTGTGCACAAGGGGACATAATAGGTTGTATGGATGTGGGTGGGAGCAACTGGCAAGTAATTTATTAATTACAGAAATAAAGTTAACTAATGTAATAGTGTTATAATTACAGAAGGTTTCCAGGGCACAGGTCTACAAGGGGACAATCCAGTATTTCACATTTAATTCTTCTCTTTTGTTTTAGGCTCTGGACGTTGACCGAACTGTTCTCTATAAAATGAAGAAATCTGTCAAAGCCATAAACATATCTGGTCTGGGTAAGTACATAATAATTCCTGGTAGTTTATAGTTGTGAAATTGGAAGATTTAAACAGTCAGTCGTCTTACTGAATCAGAAAGAGTTATATGGGTAACTCTGAGAAGAGAAAAATGTACATTTTAAATAGCAGTCTTGAACTAGCTGCTTGATCATGAGTTCAGTAAGGATGAAATTTTGTGAGGTAGCTGAACCTATCTAGCTGGCATACTGCTACCAAGTGGGGAAGCCGTGCTCTCCTCTTTCCACCTGATCTGGGCTACCTGCTCCTTTTGCCACCCCCGGTGCTTGGCAGATCCCTAGATGAGATTTTTTAGCTCATATAAAGCTGCATATGCAGTGAAATCAACTGGGATTAGATGACCACCTGAAGTGGTAAGGCATACGTATCATCGAAAGCTGAGGGCATGGGAGGGGTGAAATTACTGTCTTTGGCAGCAATAAGAAGCTACGTAGGCTCTACTGCTTTGTGAAACTTTATCCTTCCTGATGGCTTCCAGTTACGTATGTTGAGAACTTCATGACAAGAGAGAGCTGATGAGCTGCAATTTTTTATTGTCATGAATGCCCCAAGTCAGATATTTCTCTTACAATGCTGATGAAAATACAAAGAACTGTTGCTGCATGCATTTTCATATGTGTGCCAATCTCATAGAGTTTTGTGTGTTCATCTGCTGTGAAAAAATAACCGAAGCTTTTGTTTTTGTGGATCAGCAGCATTTTGTGAATAAGAAACAGCATTTGTTTTTGTGGATAAGAAACAGCATTTTTTTGGCTTTTGTTCTCGCTTTGCAGTTCATAGCAATTAGAGCTAACAAAACCTGTATTATATGCAAAATAAATAGGCCTGGAGACCTTGGAGAGCCACCAGTATCTGACAGAACTTGTGAGCATGTTGGTGTTCAGATATAAGGTTATAACAAGAACTGCTGTTGTGGTATAATTCTTATCAGCTAATTGAAAGGAAGTTCCTTCTTGCCTAACATAATGAAGCTGTTATCTTTGGATCGTGGAGGGTCCAGTTTAAGATTTGTCTGGAGCTGTGTCATCTGTTACATATTTATTTGGCACCCTTTCATCTGTTTTTTTTGTTTGGTTGGTTGGGGTTTTTTTTAAATTTTTGAGTGCTTGACTATGCCTCATAATCAGTGTACTTGTTAGAGCATTGTAGCAAATCACTACAGTTTTTGCATAAAATCAGTACCTTGCCTAGTTTTTAAATTCATGCTGCCCAATCTTGACAATAAAGGTTTGGAGGCATTTATCTTCCACCACCAGAAATATCACTAACTCAGCCACTTGCCAGCCCTTGGGGTTTCTTTTGACAAAACAAAAACTGTGGCCCTGCACTCATAAGAACACAGTTACTGGATTTTTAATATAGGTGCCCTGAGTATTAAGTATACATGTTTTGGCTTTCTTTTTTAATGTGTGAATTTAGAAACTGTTATGGAGGATTAGCTAGTGACTCCAATTTGTACATGATTTAGTTTCTTACTTAAGAAAAGCCTCTAAACCCTCAAACAAACCTAGCTAAGATTTCTTTTTTTGATGGATTCCAAACCTTTTGTTTGTAGAGAAACTTTTAAAATCCATCAGGAAGAAACCATAGGGCAGGGAGAGTATTTTGAAGGGTTGCATGAAAGAATATAATTTTATGTTCTTCAGAAGGACTTGTGGAGTACCAGCTCAGCTAATAGTATTGCTGCAATAACTACCATCAGCATTCTGAGGAATGTCTCAGAACTGCTGTTGAGCTGCTGGTTTGTTGGCCTTGTTTAATCTGATACATCATAGATCCAGAAGAACGGTCCCTAGGATGCTGCGGAATAGAAAACTCTTGGGGATGCTGTATGGAATAGAAAGCTCTTGTTTCTTAAGGTGAAAAGTCAGCATGGTTCAGCTGTTGATTGCACATCTAACTACAACAATTAATGGTAGCAGCCTTTTCACCTTGTTTTCATGCAGTGGCAGCCTTCTCTTTTTGCTGTATGAACTGTGCCCTGTCCTCCTCCCTCACCTGGGTTCAAATATGCTAAGCTGGATGCAGGAAAGAGTAAGAATGCAGAAAGCAATATGGAAATAATTCACCTTACGGGGTAGCTGTGTAAACTAGAGGAGTTGCGACCTGCCACATCCTATTTTTTGCTGTCTGTGCCAGTTCATTCAAAGCTTGTTCAGGTGTGTGTACGTCACACAGTAGTATTGGTTGAACATCCTTACTTCATCCTACAGCTCAAGTAGCAAAAAGTTTGCTAAGTGCTCAGCCCCTGCTGTTGATGCTGAGGAAAAATAAGTACAGTTCAATGCTAGGACTTAGTTTTTAAATTGAATGGCTCTATGCAAACTATCTTTTACAGGCTGCAAATTCAAGCACTCAAGGTAGAAACTTGTAGAATTAATGCCGTTTGTGTAACTTCAATTCTGCATGTACATTATGACAGTCTTTAATTAGACAATATTATACCACTACTCCACAGGGGTTTAGTTTCATATATTGGAAATTAGAGAAAATTTGTAGCCACTTGAGAAATAAAGTTCTTGAACGGCTGTCCAAATAGTGATGTGAACAGACAGGCTTGTTTTTAAGTTGGAGCATGCTAGGTTTATTGAACTAATTCATAGAAATTTGGAGAAAGGACATTGCATCAAGAATCCTTTGGATATTAAATGTGTTGACAAATGGGCTTGAAATGAAACTGGATCATTGCTTGTTTGAACAGATTAATCCTCTCTAAATAATCTTTTATTTAGGTTTATGCTGGTCTTGTGTAATGACCAAGAAAGGGTCTTTGTTCATATTAATGCATCATTTGTTTTCTAGGGTGTGGGGTTTTTTCCTGACTTCCTTTGAAGTGTTAGAAATTGGCCACAGCTAGAATAAGAAATAGGCAACATCAACTTTCTCAGGTGCCAACTTGGTGTGCTTTGTCCATGTGCTTAAGCTTGACATGGTCACTAAGCTTGGGTTCAGAAACACTTTTTGTTTTATTCCACAGATCAAATTGACATTTTATGCCTGTCTAAACAAGCAAGTAATCTGGTGTCCTAGGAGTGAATCAGTAGGTTGAAGTAGTTAAGACTGAGGCCCCTCAGTTTTCCTTTATATTTGAATCAGGGGAACTTGCTTTAGGCCTAGATTTCCTCTCGTTCCCTAGGCTGAATAACCCCCCAACACGTGCAGCTCAAACCTTTCTGAAAGGCAGAAGCGTTAGCTGTGTGCTGGATGACTTGCATTGGTGCAGCCCACACAGTGATTCAGAACCTAGTATCTCCGTTAAACACTGGATCGCTTCTGGGGCAGAGCTTCTGGTTTTGTTGTCTCAGAAAGGAATCTAGTTGTCGTGAACCAAAAGTGCTTTGAGAACTGAACTGGCCTGTGGTAAATGCAGACTGCTAGGGTTTGCTTCAGATCCCCACTGCTGCTCTGAATCAGAGAGCTAACATAGATACAGGGTTTGTCCTCATCTGTAATGTAGTTTGTAGTCCCATTTCCTAAGATGACCTGAGAGTGTTATTTGATCTATTGCCTTCTATTGTAGAGATCCAGGACTCTGCCAACACAATTGATCTCCTGTTTCTTTGTTCAGCACACAGTTAAGCATAACAGCACACAGTTAAATTAGAGAATGTTAATAAAAGACTCTAAAAGTTCATTATAGGAGTTGGGAATTGTTATGTGGTTATAGTGGAGAAATATTGTGGGTCTTTCTAGAGTGGATACCTGTCAGATGATTGTCTTGTCTTGATGACACATTGTCCTTTGTACAGCATGTGGATAGATACACATAAACTAGAATTAGTGAGATACATAATCTTTCTGGCATATCAGCATTAAAATATAAATAATAAATGTTTATTGTATCAAGTAAACATTTTTAGCAAGAAATCTTCTGAATTTTTTTTTTTTAAAAACTCAATTGTAATTTCAATAACTTTTTATCTACTGATGATATGTTCATGTTTTGCTCTTTTTGAAGCTCACGTGGAAAATGAAGAACAGTACACACAAGCACTGGAGAAATTCGGAGGCAACTGTGTTTGCAGGGATGACCCAGATTTGGGAACAGCATTTTTAAAATTTTCTGTGTTTACAAAGGAATTAACTGCACTCTTCAAAAATTTGGTAAGAATTACTTAAGAAAAACATGTTGAAATTTTAAGGCCATTACGAAGGCTGTATTTCTGAATTATAACAGCTCTTCATGTTGAAGACAATTTGTGTTTTAGCAACCACTGTTCTTAAAAAATTCTCAGCTTAGGAAAATGTCTCATGCCCTAGCCTTTCCCCTTGCAAAACTCAAAAAAAACCCAAAACCCAAAAAACCAAACCAAAATAACCCCCCCCCAAAACCAAAAACCAAACCACCACAAAAACCAAACAAACCTGACAAGAAATCCTCTTCCAATAATTCTTACATCTAAAAGCTTCCCACAATAAAGTAGTTACAACATGTATTATAAAACACACATACCAAATTGCTTTAAAATTGTAAAACCAGCAAAACCCAACTTGGTTTGCTCTGTGTTCATGTTACTTTTACTTTACTTTTTCACACTTTCTGTTTGTATTTATGAAGGGAGATTTGAGTGTCCCTGGAAGAGAGTCTTTTGCTTCTCAGGGAAGAGAGTCAGGAAAACAAAATCAAACATAACGCTATAATGACAATAGTGTCCACTGGGGACCAATCCTGCGACTGAAGCCAGTAAGGCTTAAAAGCACCCTTCAGTGAGCCAAATGGGATGGAGCCAAATGGAAGAACGGAAGTTTTAACTATGAATGGAGAATTTTCAGCCTCAATTTCACATTAATCAGAGGGCACAAAAAGAGCAGATTCTGACTACATCCTACTAGCAAGAGCCTTTCCCATGTCTGAGTAAGTCCCAAATTTACTTGAAACCACAGAACTCTTGAACCAGGGGCTAGGAAGGGAAGATGACCCAGATTCCTACAAGCATTTAAAAGTCTGTCCCTGCTGAAATCAGTGGGGTGGAGACATGTCAAATGCTTTTGTGAGTCTACACCAAATGTCTGTAGTTTGCAGCCAGCCGGTCATAATCAGTTCCTTGGGGAATGTTTCCAGCTGATGGGATTTAGGGCAGTCCCATTCACTCCCTGATGCTGTCCTCTCTTTTTACCCAATCGTGATATTGATGAGAGAGAATCTAGCCCCAGATGTATTTATCAACAGTGAAATGTATTTCACATTGGTCATACTGATCTGAATATCTGTGGATGTGCAAATACTATCTGAGAGTACATATCAGAAGAGGCTTCCTTATTGAGTGTGAGTCAGTTAGTTATCCTGAGTCTGAGTCTCCCATATAGAGGTAGACTGCTCATATGGGAGGGGAAATAGAATGGGTCTTCCAATTGATACCTTCTGTTGACTAAAAACCCCTCTCTATCATATATTAATTGCAATATGGTGACTTCATTAAGCAAATGGATCTAGGAAATGTGATCTTTAGGTGGTTTTAAAAAGCAATCTACTAAAAGCTGCACCCCCCTCCCCAGAAAAACCTTTTAATGTATTATATTTCAAGGAGACTTTTAAAAGTTAAAAAATGTTGCTGTTTTACCAAAAATCTTAGCTATTTGTTCTCTTAAAAACAGTAATTACTATCTTTGCAAAATGTTTCTGACAAGAATAACTTTTCTTCCACAAACCGGAAAGGAAAATAGAAACAAAATAAATACTATAGGAAGTGGGATGAATGTTTTTATTACCTTTTCTTATCCATGTAAGTGTTTTGTGTGTCTTCAAGGAACATTTCTAAATCTTTTTGCTGTGAACTGCTTTTCAGTGGCAACTATGTATTTTTGCTTCAGTTTGTATGTATAAGAAGAGGATATGTCATGAGGTAGTAGCTAAGTCTTTAGTTTTTCTCAGTTTGTGATTCTGATTTTCTCTATTTTTGAAGCGAATAATTTTGCATGGATATGAATGTACTTTTTTTTTTTTACATTCCAATAGCATAGGCACCTTCTCTCTTCTTCAATACTCTCTCGTGAAGGACAGGTCTCTGTAAGGTTCTGCTCTTTCCTAATATGCTTCATATTGTTGAGGTTTGAAGTTTTTTGTTTTCTTCTGACTAGCAAAGGAAAACTGAATAAAGAGAGGAGCCTAATGGTCTTTGAATTTGGTGTCTCTTGAGGAAAATAGTTTCCTCCAGAAAGAAATACATGTGAAAAAAAAGCTGTAAACTTCATTATTGCTTGAAAATACCGTATTTATAAACAAGAATTCTAGAATTATGAAACAAAATTATAGTTTTATGTAACTTTGCCTATTAGAAGTTAATACCACTAGAATAAATTGTTGGTAACTGGTCACTTTGAAAATCTGTGCATAAGTTCACTGATGGAGGTCTAGTTTTCTAAGAGGGTATTGACTAGTGTAAAAAGTCCTATACAGTAGTTGGAAATAATTTGGGGTGATATTTTTTTATAGTCATAGCCATATGTGCAACAAGCCCCGTGCATTCTCACAGTGTGATGAAGTAACCAACTCTGAACACTTTAAGCATGTTGGCAGTAAAAACATCCCTCTCCTCTGGTGTTTCCTTGTAGCACCCAACGTATTTTGGTTGTAAATAGTTTCATCAAAAATGTAGCCAGGGCCATATAACCTGCTGCTGTTAAAAAAACATTCTGAAAGGTACTCTTTTTAAATTGACCTGTCCCTGGAGTTTCATAGGGTGCTGAATTTCCACAGAAGATTTTAGCTGAAATGAGTGGGGAATCTGCAAGGAAGTGAGAGGACATGTTCAGACTGGAACAGATGCCAAAGCTATTAACACTGGCAAAACCTTAGGGCTACTGTCAAGTTTTGCTTCGTCATATATTTTGCTTTTGTTTCTAGGAGCTGATGTGTTCTGTCAGCTCTTGGCCTGGGTGGCATTTAGAGCTGTAGCTCTAAAGTGCTTCTGCAAAAAGACTTTCCTTAAACTTGTCTTTAGTAAGGTAAAGGAAAGCCATTATACAGTTGTTCTGCTTTAACAGGGGTTTTAGGTTCTTGTTTTCTCTAATAAAGGTTTCCCAAAAGACTTTGATGTTTTCGTGGACTTATCAAGGCATCAGTGTTTTAAAATGTTTCATTAACAGCTGAAGTTTTTTTTCTTGGAATCCAATTATTCAACTGTAAACTATTCAAGTTAAAGTTTAGGTCTTGGGGTTTTTATATGTGTTTTGCTATGCTTCTTTTACGTGTGCACTTTTAAATAGTGCGTAAAACTCAAACTTTGAAGAACTTTGATTCTTCACATTTGAAGTGATTTATAAAACACATCTTTAAGGGAAGAAATAAATTGACATTAACTGTATATCAGGTCCTTGTAACTACTCACTTTAGCCTTTCTAACACATAGTTTGCATTGTTTGGATCAGTTTATGATATACTGTGCAATTTTTTTTCTCTTGCCATAGCTCCAATATCAAGCTACAAATTTTTCTTCCAGCTTCTGGATTAGAAATGTTTTTAAGAAGACTGAGCAGTCAGTATGTCTTTTTTGGTAGTGAACTATCAGAAAATACTAGAGGCATTTTCAGAGGCAACACGATACCTTTTGTGGCATGTACAGTATTGCTTCTTGATGGTAACCTCGGTGCTAATTCCTGACAGAATGGTAGTACTCACAGTTCCCAGGTGGTTAGGTCTGTATGGCACTTTCTTATTGTGTTAATTACTCTGTCTTCCTAATAAATTTAGTGCCAAGTGATAAAGGTGTGAGTCTTAATATGAAAAATGTTAGGACAAGGACAGGCTCATTGCAACATGTTTGCACTTTAAATATTTTTCCTTTAAATCCTATTCTTAGATTGCTGCACCAAGAAGAAATAAAATCTGTAGTTGCCTGTCATCTTTGTCGGCACTCCTTGAAAAGGGGTTCAATCTGTGAAGATGAAGTAGCTATTTAACAAATTCCATTTTCTGTATTTGTTGTTCTTCTACATAGACTTGTCCTTTCTTTTTCATTTATTTAAATTTAAAGCTAATGAAACATGCTGGATTGAGAGGCTGGAATCTGATATTTCCACTCTGTGGAAGGTAGCTGGGAGGAAGAGATTCCATGTGAGAAGTTTTTCTATTAATAATCCTTGGATTTTTAGCCAGGAGAAATAGAAGAACAGTGATAATATTTTTCTGACCATATGCTCCTGTTTTACTTCATTTTTTAAATATAGGAAGAAAGGAGATTTGCTTAAATGTAAGAGGTAACAAATAACAAAACTGAAGGAAGTATCTTTTCTGTATCATATAATGAGTTTAAGAAATTTATGCCCAGAATTTTCTTTCCAGGGTAACAGTTCAGACTAAGGTTTTTAAAAAAATGTTTGGTGCCAGAACCTTCACAAGCATATTTTGTTTAGTAGGACTCATCTTAGTTAAGTGCATTAAAAAAGCTACAGATACACATATTTGAGGTTGGAGTATTATATGTGAAGCTTAACGATTTAAGTTGCAGTGTTTCTGTTTTTCACTGGTGCACTTGAGGAAAGATTGGCTTAATGGTGAGAGGAAAAATATAAGAGTACTGTTTGATTTACACTTGTAAGGATATAAACTGAGATGTAATAATTCTTCCTTAGTGGCATGGGTTCAGCTCCACCTGGAATCTTATCTTTATTTACCAACAAGATACTGATCCAACTGGAAGGAATTCAGAGGACAGTAACAAAAAATTATGAGGGCTTGAATAGGTTGATTTATGAAGGAAGCTTAGAAGAATTGGAATTGTATGGTTTGCCTCACAGATAACTGTGATTGTGGAAGAGGAAAATAATAAATTGCATATAAATGGGATCTCACTGTGAAAATATCAGATGAAGTGTCCCAGAGAAAGCAATAGAAGCTTACCACTTAGGTGTTTTAACCTAGGTTAGAAAATGTGCAATTGGGAATTTTCCACTGGCAGGGAAGATGTGCTGGAATAACCTCAATTCTCTTTCTTCCTTTGCTTTTAAAATTCTTCACTTTATGCTTATAAGAATACCTTTAAAAATTTATTTCCTGTCATTTTGTGCTTGCACTTCCTAGTAGAGAAGTTCCCAGCCTGTAGTCTGTGTATTGGTGGTGGTACAGGGGCTGTTTCCAAGTTGTACATGGTGGCAATGCTTGGTACCTTGTGCGAAGGCATTTTTCTAGGCAGCTGAGCCAGCAGCTCCATGTGCACACTTAGTGGTGTTCAGCTCCTTCTTCGCTGGAGCCACTTTTCCTATGGCATACCTGGGTGGTGGGTGATGTCCCACCTCAGGCACCGGCCTGGTGGGACGCAGTTTGTGCTATGGACACACCACTGCGCTGCAGGTGGGGCAGAGGGTGAGGACAGCGGAAAGGCAGTGTTGTGTCCTTGTGTGCGAGAGGGAGGCATGGTGCAAAGGTGGAAGTTTGTGCTACAAGTCTTTGTTACATGATTTTGTGAAGTCTTGGGATTAGATGTTAAAAGCTTAAAGTTCAGACAAACTGCGTCTCATCTATAGTGGATGTTCTGATTTCCACTTGCTCCCTGCTGTGTTGATTTGCCTTGTCTTACTAAAGCTCACATCACTGGGAAAACTCTTGGAAAGTATTAAATCCAATAGTACTTGCCATAAAAAAATGAAAATAACTTAAACAATGATTTGTCAGTAGGCAGTACTACTGCCACTTGTGCACGCCCGAGTTCATTGGTGGTTGAGAAGCCCACAGCCAAGTACATGGACCGCATCTAGAATTTAGTAATGGCAATAGGAGTCATATCATACACTGTTTGGCTGCCTGAATTTTAGTTTAAATAGAAAATGTTCTAAGGTCTGCTCTATTTATCTGCGTGTTAAGAAAAGTATTTAACTTCTGAAGTAGTGAAAAGGCTTTTTTTTTTCTTTTTCTTGGATTTAGAAAACAAAACCTATTGAAGTACTGCAGGCACCAGTATCCAAAACTGTTCTGGAAAAGACTCATTAAAGTAATCAGGGGGGCTGGCAAACGAAGAACTTCAGTGTTTAGCCATAGGCTCTTAAACTACTTGAAATCTTCTTCCCCCTTCGCAAATGTTGGCTGACCTGTTGCCTCTGCCATCAGTTCTGGCAGCTACATGTTTGTTTATTTTTACGTTCTCCCTCCTGCCATTTCTTCTTCTCCTCCTCTGAGCCTTCTCCAACTTAGAAAGTTTTAATTTATTACCCTGTCTCTGTCATCTTATCTTCTTGGAAGCTATCAGAGGAAAACTGTGAGTCTGCCAAGCAGCAGTGTTGGAAGTGGAAACCAGGTCAACTATTTTTTCTTTCTTTTTTTTTTTTAAAACAGATGGAACTTGCTAGTGTTCCTCTGACACAGGATGACTTTAATTTCTGTGAAGCTTTCCTGCACCTTTGTGCATGTTTCTTTTTAAAGAATATTTTAAAACATAAAATAGTCAAAATGTAGAGGCAGTTGTATACATTTTAGCTCCCTGTGTACACACAGTAGGAGCTGCAGCATATTAATTCTTCTCTGCATGCCAAAAATGGGTCTATATTTTTAGATAGTTCAGCTTAAGCTTCTCAAGAAAGAGGGGAAAAACATGTAAGATCTTTCTTCTGTATATTGCTTGCTGATTTATAAATATGAGCAAGTATGATTCATCTAACTAGGTTAATAATGACAGGTTCATGCATTATGTATGTTTACATTTGTTGCAAATAAAATAGGAGCATAGGGAATACGACAGACTGATAATAATATACAGGTTATAGCACACAGAAGGAATTAATTTGAATAGGCAAATATTCTCCAAACTTTTAAAAAGAATGTTGGGTTTTTTCTCCTATTCTTTTTTTTAAAGTTGCTTTGGACTTCAGGCCCGATGACTTGAAATTCTAGGAAACATCCAGAACTGTTTTGGAGGTTGGTTGATGTTTACATGAATATGTCTGGGATAATACTTCAGGGTATGACATTTTTTCTTTTCTGACTTAAGGAAAAAACAGCTGTCTTGAGTCTGCTGTTGAGAAATGCTTTATTCTTGCTTTGCACCTATTTATCTGGATTTGAAGAATAATTAAATGGAGGCTATGAAGGTATTGATCTTCAGGTTAGACATTTGACTGCATCATACTAATAAAATAGAATAACAAGGCAGAAAACTTTGCATAGGATGATATCTTAGATGAGACCTCTTCTGCTTCTCCACCTGGGTAGCCATTCTGGATGTGCGTGTCCATAGCTGTACCTGCCTTCTTCTAGAAGTTTTCATTTTTTTTTACCTAAGTTTTGTGTGATTTAAACCTTTTCACTTATCTCCTATATCACTATCTCCTATATACAACATAAAATTTTATTAACTTTGAGCATGGTTATGTTGATATGCAGATGTTGTTGTACTGCTGAGAAGTTATGAGGTGGATGGTTTCCAGCACTGCCAGCTAAGCATGTGTAGATGTTGCTCATTCAATTTTTATAGGAATTATTTTAAAAAAAAACACAGAGAGTTGAAATTTAACTTGTTGATTCTAAAGGGCTGTGGTTGAGTCCTGCAGCTTTTTGGGGAGGAAGAAAAGTAGGGTGGAGGAGGGGAAATGTGATTCGTGGTAACAGTTTAAAAGACCAGATTTTCTATATTTCTTCAACCTTCCTATGCAGAGGCAGTCTCTTTAACTTTTAAAATTGATGTATGTTCACTTTCTCTTTGATTGCTGGCTGAAATTTCAAGCACATACAGTAAGGTAGTATCTTTGAAGAGGAAGGGTGGGGGTTTGGGGGCTTGGTTTGTTTGTTTGTTTTAATAGCAGCTGTTGAGTACCACTGGGGATGGGACATCTGAGTCTGTTCTAGTGAGGCCACCAAGTAACTATAGGGTGATAATATTTTGTATTTTTCCGTTCTGGGGAGGCTGAAGCATCACAATTGGAAATATTTTTTCTTGAAGTTCCTGTTAGTGTCCTTTTTTCTCTGGATCGGTTATGCTAAAAGGGACATTGGTGTTCCTGACATTGTTCCTGAAGAAACAGAAGCATTTGTTGCTACATGATGCAAAGTTCTTTCTGTACTTTGAACGTTTGAAATCCATCTCCATATATGCATTTCAGTGCTTCTTGAAAAAAATCACATTTTAAAAGAACAGCTAACAATAACATCAAAAAAAGAAACCCATCCAAAGGCAACCTTCACCAAACTGCTGCAAAAGTTATTCTGATTTTTTCCACCGTGTGGTTCTGAAATACTCTGTTTTTTACTCTTCAGTGCAATCCATTTGAATTGTTACAGTTTAAACTCTGTGCCTAGACATCATGGCCCATACCTTGAACATTTGCCCTGAATCATAAAGGATTGGACATGAAGTCTTTCTTTTCCTTGTGCATGCTACTTACTGTCTTATTCCTACTGTCCTTCTTCATTCTTCTTCCTTATCAAAATATTATCGTACAGATACTTATCTAAAACCATGATTATTTTACTGTTGTCTTAATTTGAAAATTTTTTTTTTCTTCTTGAGTTACTTGCATACTCAAGACCTTGTAAAATCCTTATTTCAAAGTTTGTGCGAGATAAAGAAGGCAGATGTATTACTTTTTAAAAATACTTGGAAAATATTTGAATAGGGGCTTTTTTACAGGCCAGCGTTCTTTGTCTTTATAACTTCTGTCAGAGTAAGATGCTAGGTATTGTGAGAATAGCAGATAGGTTTTGTGGAATAGGTCTGAAGAGACTGGAAAATAAACAAGATTAATTTAAAATATACTGGTGAACTTAAAACATAAGTACTGAAAAATTGTATGATTGTTTTCATATAATTTAAACACTGAAATCTGGCAATGTAAAAATTAGTGGTCTTACTTTGCAGTCACTGTTGGATGAGATATTTATCATCAGCAGTAATTCTGCAGGTTTCCTGCTGGCTTGGCTTGTAGTGTTTCCAGAGTAAGTTTAATCAACTCATGTTGCCTCCATCTTTGATTACTGGCTGTACTGATAAACATCTTAATAAAGCACGGTTAGGAAAATGATATGTAAGATTACCTTGTGAAACTTTCTGAAGTATGTGAATTGAGACAGTGTATGTTCTGTGTTAAAATATATTAAATGTTTTGATGTAATTTTCTTGTTACAGATTCAGAATATGAACAACATAATCACTTTTCCATTGGACAGTTTGCTGAAGGGAGATCTGAAAGGAGTAAAAGGGGTATGTTTCTTTTGTTATTTATATATAAAATTATTGTTGGTACAATAAATACATTTAGCTAGTGTATTAATCTTACTTGATGGAAGGCATGGGATACTAAAGTAATGTATTAGCTTAATAAATGAGATTTTTTTTTTCTTTTGATCGATTGAGTCATCCCTTCTGTTTGTGGTTTCACATACAGCATGCTCTTGACTATGTATACAAAACAATATTTGAGAAGCTTTAAAAGCAGCCCTGAGATATAGAGGTCTAAGAATTTAAATATTTACCTAGTTGAGTAGGGGGTAGTCCTTTATTTAAAAGGATTATTATTAATATATTTAGTTAGCATTCTAAACTTACCTGGAACTATATGGATTATTAAGAAAGACACATTAGACTGCGTGAGCCTAGGATTTTTCTTAACAAAGCTGAAATCTATTTGTGCCCTGAGGATATTTCCTATTTGAAATAACAACAACTTAGGACTCAAATGATGATATGTTTATAATAAATTTCAAAGCCTATAGCCAACAAACTTATTTGGCTTGTGCTTCATTTACTACTGAGCAAACAGGAAGCGACTGGCAGCTATTGTTCTAGGACATCGAAGGAAGAAGAAAAATGTACATAGACTAAAAATGGTCTCTGTAAATTACTGGAGGATAAAGAGTTTATTTAGTAAGATAGGCTTATTGTCTTTGTGTTGCTTGCTTACCACATTTCACTCCTCTTGTTCTTCTCTTTTCTATGTCAGAATAAATACATTTATTACAATACAGTGTTGCCCCACGTTCCTGACTTGAGAAAATAATCAAATGCTGCTTTAATTAATTTCATAACTGTTGAAATAACTAGCTGACATGTAAGAATTAGTTCGTAATCTGTAGTTGCAAAGTTTTTCCAGCGTCTGACAGTTAACAATATTTTGTTGTAGTTGGCTGATCTCTTGAACTCCAGCAGAATTTCAACTGCTGCATTTTTAGACATCAGTGAAATAATTTTACAACTTGTTAAGATCATTTTATCCAAATTGGCTTCTTCAGAGGGAAAAAAATAAAGGAATTTGGAACATAAGTAATTCAAAATTCTCACAGAATTAGTTATGTCGAGCCATATGGCCTATACTGTTCCCATTAAGTCAGTGGGAAATTGATTTCTTTAACTTTAGTGGGATGAATCAAGTCCTTAGCCAAGGCTGTACCACAGCCTCAGGACAGATGCTTCTTTCCAGTGGAGCCAGAGATGAAATGGTGAGAAAATAACTGATTCGATTAATTGCATAGTGTGCTCTTGGGATGACATGTGGTTATACCTTTTAAGGAGTAAAAGGGAGCTGTAAAAAGCATCCTAGAGATGCTTTTAAAAACATGAGTGTATTAATTCTGTGTACAAGATTGTTTTTCCTATGTGCAAGACTGCTTTTACACAATCCTTAGGTGAGCTATTCAAGAAAGAGTGGAGTCTATTATTCTAGTAGGCGCTGCAAGGTGTGTCTTCATTGTTAGATCCAAAGTATTTTTCATGTAAATAACTGTATTTTTTTCTTTTTTCTTGACAGGACCTGAAAAAACCGTTTGATAAAGCTTGGAAGGACTATGAAACAAAAGTGTAATGTATCTTTTAAACTTTTATCTAAAAGGGAAGTATAACTGAAATCTATAAAGGTCATTATTTAATGTTGAGGTTCCAGCCAGAAGTCCTAGCTGGGAAGCTGAGCTTTTTTTTTCTCTTTTTTTTTATAAAACCTGGAGCAGTGTGAAAACACAAGTGCATAGACACAATCATTTCAAATTCTGTAAGATACAACTTATTTCATGAGTAAATTGTCTTTTGTGTGTGTGTGTGTGTTTGTGTGCCGTGACAGTTAGTGTCTGTGGTAGACGTCTTTGCTTAATGAAGTTCCAAGTAATGAGCATAATCTCCCAATGCATGTTCTTCCACTGCATATTCTTCCACTTCAATTGAGAAAGTTTTGCTTTAATTGGGAAAGAATTTTTTAAAAATTTTTGATAGTATCCATATTACTACCCTGTAATCTACTACGTGTGAAAGTCCACTTCCTTTTCTGCCTTCCTCTACTTTTGGAGGACACTACTATATAAAATGAAAAGTTAGCCACCCTGTGTTTTCATCCTTTACCTACCGAAAGTGCAGCAACGTAATTGTCCTTGATGTCCTTTTAAGCATTTGTTGGTGGCGTTTTTTTTCTTCCCCTCATCAGTGACTAACTCACTATAATTAGCAAGTTTCTTTAGTTGAAGAGCACAGAAGAAATCATATACTTTATGCCTTGAAATGTCTTAACAAAAAATACCAAGAATATGCAAGTCAAGATTTAGTTCTGGATTTGTTAGCCTAAAACCCTTGTAATGACTCTGTAATGTCTCTGGCTCTAGCACATCTTAGGAGACTGTTCCCAATGCTGAGGCCTCTAGGAAGACCTTATTTGATGCTTAGCCTTTGGCACTTATCCACGAGGTGGTAAGGTGTCGTGGTTTAACCTCAGTCGGCAACTAAGCACCACGCAGCCGCTCTCTCACTCCCCCGTGGTGGGGTGGGGGAGAGAATCGGAAGAGCGCAAGTGAGAAAAACTCGTGGGTTGAGATAAAAACAGTTTAATAATTGAAATAAAATGATAATAATAATAACATGATAATAATAATAATAATACACAAAGCAAGTGATGCACAGTACAATTGCTCACCACCCGCTGACCGATGCCCAGCCAGTCCCCGAGCAGCGGCCCCCCCGGCCAGCTTCCCCCAGTTTATGTACTGAGCATGACGTCACATGGTATGGAATGTCCCTTTGGCCAGTTTGGCTGTGCCCCCTCCCAGCTTCTTGTGCACCTCCAGCCTTCTCAGTCGGTAGAGCATGGGAAACTAGAAAGTCCTTGGCTAGTGTAAGTACTACCTAGCAACAACTAAAACATCGGTGCGTTATCAACTTTGTTCTCATCCTAAATCCAAAGCACAGCACTGTACCAGCTACTAGGAAGGAAATTAACTCTATCCCTGCCGAAACCAGGACATAAGGCTGGTGGGGGCATTTGCTGCTACCATTTCAAAACTGCATATGATTCTGGATTGGTCCAGTACCAGGAACCTTAGTAAACCACATTTAATTAGTGCAGTTTGTTTCAAGATATGGATGTTTTCTGCATTTAATGCCAAGGTCGGATGCTTTCAGCAGGTGTATTGTGTACTAGAAGTGGATGAACACCTGTCTGAGTCTTGTCAGCTGTGTCTCATGTTGTGTGTCTAGCCCAACTTACCATAAGCCACTTGTTTGGAGGTACCTGATGCACAATATAAACAGTTATAAAATCAGTTTTAATAACAGAATTTTATATCCAGCTAAATGAATCAAATGAGTCAACAAAGCTCAGCAGCTAAGATCAAATATAATTAATTTCGGTACCTTGTAAATCTTCAAGTGGTTTAGTGCCCTACATCAGGAACAGTTATTTCCTGGGTTGGCAAAGTTAATCATATCAGCACAGCTGATAGTCTCTGAAGTAGAATTTTGTAGTGGGTTTTATTCCTTATTCCAGTATTACCTGTATTGTGGCTGTCAGTTGAGTTTCATGTCACACATCCAGCATCTTTGATCTTCTGTGATAGTGCTGCATGTGTCAGACCATTTCTGATGATACAGGTCCACAAGAATCACATATGATGACACTGTTTACCATAAATAGCTTGCAGATCCCCAGCCACCTCGATTGGCTGAGAATCTAGCACCCTTTTTTAATATTTTTTTAATTGCACAAAGTTATGATGATTCTCCGGTGCCCACTGAGTTGGCCCATCTGAAGTCGTGTGCAAACAGTCTTCAGAAATTATTCTTGTAGGTGGTTTACTCACAAAAGCAACAAGTTTAGCAAGTTAGCTAAATTTCATTATTCCTTTTATGAATAACAGTGAGAACGGTCTAATTACTGCTTTCTAGGCTTGGTTTGTGAGGAGGACCTGAGTGGCTTTTGGGTTTTGAAACTGCCTAGCTATAGCTGGATTTTGATAACAAGATATTCTGAAATATTGAGATAAACCTCCAGTCTGACAGTCTGAATCCTTCAAAGATTGTGATGGCTCCAGTGTTTCATGTTCTCAATACCAGTGAACAATCTCATTTGGTGCCATGCCAGTTATCGGCTGTTGAAGTAATTAAGATTTCTAATCATTGCCCATGGCAGTAGTTGATCTCTGAGGATGAGCCATAGAGAACAGTCCTGTAATTTAGTCTGCTATTTTCTACCAGTGCTTGATTGCTGGATCTGAAAGCTTGTTTACTTATGTATAACTTATTCATAGTGACATCCCACAAAGTTTATGTGCAGAATTTAAAATACATTTGCACACTGCTGGGACATATACCAAGAACACTGTCACTACTGGACCAAGATCTCTGATGCTTTTAGAATTTTTGATAGAATATTCACCAGGATGAGTATGTTGCAGTGATGTAAAGATTTGTACGTTGATCCTCAGTTTGGTCAGAGCAGGTGGTCTGTTTCAGAGTCAGGTTATCCAGAAATATTTTCATTTGTTTTTTAACTTAGTTAAGTACTTGAGAAGTGAAAATGCCCATAGAAAATGTATTTGAATCTGTATATTTGGGGATTCTCATTTGAGTTTAAGGACAGTAGATACCTGGAAATGTTGTTGTGTATGTTATTTCATTCAGGACCTGAAAATGGGATGTTGACATTGTGTTTATTTTCTGTCTGTGGGATTGAATCCAATGCTGCTTGTATGTGTCATGGTTTAACCTCAGTCGGCAACTGAGCACCACTCAGCCACTCGCTCACTCCCCTGCCCCCGGTGGGATGGGGGAGAGAATCAGTAGAGTAAAAGTGAGAAAACTCGTGGGTTGAGATAAAAACAGTTTAATAATTGAAATAAAATAAAATAATAATAATATACAAAGCAAGTGATGCACAATGCAATTGCTCACTCCCTGCCCCCCGCTTTCCCCCAGTTTATATACTGAGCATGACGTCACATGGTATGGAATGTCCCTTTGGCCAGTTGGGGTCAGCTGTCCTGGCTGTGCCCCCTCCCAGCTTCTTGTGCACCTCCAGCCTTCTCAGTCGGTAGAGCATGGGAAGCTGGAAAGTCCTTGACTAGTGTAAGCACTACCTAGCAACAACTAAAACATCGGTGTGTTATCAACATTGTTCTCACCCTAAATCCAAAACACAGCACTGTACCAGCTACTGGGAAGGAAATTAACTCTATCCCAGCTGAAACCAGGACAGTATGATATCATGAGGGTTTTTTTTTTCCTTTTAATCAACAGTCCTTTAGAAAGCCTGCTTTATGACTTTGCTTTCAAATAAGACACTTGGGTTTTGATCCGAAACAGGTTCCTATTTCTATTGTGAGGAGATACCTCTTTCCAAGTTACCTCTGTAGTTTCTGCAAGATTTTTAACAAATGAAGCACACCTCCTTGACAGTACTTATTTCTAAGCCGTTTATGTGTCAGGTTATTCAACATGCAAAAACTGAAGGTAGCACATGTTCATGGGGAAATTCTTTCAGATCCATTACCATTTTCCGTGATATTTCCAGGTGGTGGGCTGGTGCTATGTGCTCTAGGTTTTTTAAGTGGTTAGATGAAAGCTCTACATCAATATTCTAGAGTTTAAAGCTCTTAGTCTAGCTTGTTGGACTCCTTCGCTTTGATCAAGACCAAAGGATCATATGCTTGAGGCTTGGGATAGGGAGCCTGGGAATTCTATGTACAGGAAAATTCTTTAAAACAAGGGCTTTTTTTTTTGTGGTTGTTTTACAACAGCAGAAATTATTTATTGTGGCTTAAGTTTGGCAGTCGGGCAATATTGTTTTTCAGTGCAAGCTGCCTCACTTCTACCAAGGAGCAGACCAATTTTCCATAGTTCTGTTGAGTTAAATTCAGACTAGAACTTCCCTGAGACCCCTACCCCTGCAGTAGGACTGTAGGATTTGTCAGACCCTCTTCTGCGTAAGATCAGTTGAGATGTTGCCAGCTGTCATTACTGAGTGTTGGTCTTTACAAATCAGAGACGGGAAATTTAATGATGTGATTTTGAAGCTAGGGTGAGAATATTAATTTGAGCCTGAATCTGCTCAGGTCAGCTTTGTCATCTACTAAATTTTGGACATAGGAAAACAGTGAGGTTTTTCTGGGTTGCTGTTATATATGCCACTGAGGTTTCTTGAGATAATAGCTGCTTTGATTCTGTGGCTGTCCCAAATGGATCTGAACTTCCTTCAGCTGTGCATTTTGGTCATCTGTAGCAGTGGGTGGATGCAGAGCCATCTCAAGAATTCTTAATGGTGGATGTAGGTGTTGATAGCCAGAGGTTTGCTCAGCCTTCTTCAGTCTGTTACCTTAGATGACTCCTTGTTTGGACTGTGCCTGAAACCAGTCCTAGGTTTATGCTTAGTTAGCTATCTTTTCCAGTGCTATTTCTTCAAATATGTGAATATATCTTTTTATTCTTTTTTTTTGTCCCTTTCTTTTTCTTTTCCCTTTGGGTTAACAAACCGTTCAAGGCTGCTAGGCTGCTCTTTGTCTGCATTCCCTCTGTATCATATGCTTAAAATCATACTGTTTATCTGCATTTCCTAGTCACAAGTACAGACCTGTGAAGCTAAGCGCCAGATATCAAAGTGGTATTTTTTTAGTCTGTGGAAAAGTGGCAGTGTCTTCATCCTGATTTCTGTCTCGATAGGCTGTCTTTATAAGGAAGGATTGGAGCTTATTTGCATCAATATCTCATCTCTCTTACTTGCACTGTTGTGATGACATAGCAGGTGCTAATATACTCAAGTGTGACCTATTTGAAAAGAAATTCAGTTAATTAAAAAATGGCATTTGTTTTGCTTTTTTCCCATAACAATTTCTGAGCTGCTACTTCAAGCTCTGTATGTAACTAAGTGTGTTTAAAAATTACTATGTATCTAGTCTTGTTTGAGAGAGTAATGTTAAGATCCATTCTTATGCTCTTGGTTTACCATCCATCAATGTTAATTAATATGCAACTTCTTCTCCCTGTAGCTACCTAACTTCTCGGAGTATTTTCCTGAAGATCACCTTAGCTGAAGTAACTGAGGGAGGCTGGATCAATTTTTCTTTATACCTTGGGACTGTTCTTGAATAAGGGAATAAGAGGAGCAAGTAACCCATAGCTTTATGCCAGCCTACCTCAGTCAAAAATTGGGACCGTCCTGAGGTGACATTCATGAATAATTAATCTTTTCTCACCATCAGTCATTAACATGCTTCAGTTAAAGCCATAAAGATTTTAAAATGTTTTTAAAGCTGAAGTAGTTTAAAGCAGTGCACTTCTCTTAGGACCTCAGTTACACTCTCTGTTTCCCATATGAGAGCTGGGCGATGCTGCCTGCCACTACAGCACTGCAGCGGGACTAGTCTGTCAGACTGGGCTCCTTTTGTTATGAGGCAGTTGCTTTCCCCCATGTACTTAAACACTAATGGCAGACACGCCGGGGGAGCATATGGGGAAGGAGTACACATGTCATAAAAACTGCTCATTCTCCCAGCAGGCAGACCGTATTCAACAAGGCAGCGAGCCAGGTTTCACCCACATTCCTCAGTTTAATCGGTCCTGTTGTGGTAGATTTTGAGGTAACGACATTGTATCAATTTTGCAAAGGAAACAGAAGCATGAACTTACTGAAGCATATTATTTACTTATTTTTTAGCTGAATAGTAGTGTCTGTATTCCAGACATAAACCTGCCTTTCCTGAAAAGAAAGAAATGTTAATTTTTTAAATAAAGGTGTCTTAGTTTTAGGCCTGTAAATATATATTATCTTCAGAAGTCCTCTGCTAATAAGTGTTGTGCTAACGCTATGAAACATAAATGCTTAATGAAAACTAACAAGCTTTTCCTGGGAAGGCTGGCTCCCTCTCCTCCTTTGCCATTCTCCTTTTAAAAGCCGCGGATGAGGTCTGTTATGCACAACTGAGTGAAGAGAACAAGTTGTTTGAATGTGCTTATGGGATTATAAGATCAAGGCAGTAAGCTGAGGTGCATTATGTTACTGTGCAGAAACGCAAGTGCTCACATCTAGATATAGCTCTATCATTAATGATTTGTTTCTGAACCATTTGAAGTCAATGGAAGAATGAACAAATTCTTATTACAGTCTTCTGTAAAGATGTATGCATAGCTATTTGATTAAGTGGTGATGTTTCCAGTTTGGTAAACTCATTTTTCAAACTATATCTAAAAAACTTACCTGAAAATTCTGCAAGCTTTTCTCAAATTACTTCTTCAGAGCTCTAACTTGACTCAGTAGATCATTGATATTCATAGATGGTAGATATTTCTGCCATGTTTCCTTCTAAAGCATGTACATAAGACAAAGTGGAGGTCACATCTTGAAAATAGTGGCATAGAATGAAAGCACTAAACAAAGTAGCTTTAATATAGAATCATAGAATAGAATAATAGAATCATTTAGGTTGGAAAAGACCCTTAAGATCATCAAGTCCAACCGTTAACCTAGCACTGCCAAGTCCACCACTAAACCATGTCCCTAAGCACAACATCTACATGTCTTTTAAATACCTCCAGGGATGGTGACTCAACCACTTCCCTGGGCAGCCTGTTCCAATGCTTGACAACCCTTTCAGTAAAGAAATTTTTCCTCATGTCCAATCTAAACCTCCCCTGGCACAACTGGAGGCCATTTCCTCTCGTCCTATCGCCTGTTACTTGGGAGAAGAGACTGACACCCACCTCCAACTTTCAGGTAGTTGTAGAGAGCGATGAGGTCGCCCCTCAGCCTCCTTTTCTCCAGGCTAAACAACACCAGTTCCCTCAGCCGCTCCTCAGAAGACTTGTTCTCCAGACCCCTCACCAGCTTCGTTGCCCTTCTCTGGACATGCTCCAGCACCTCAATGTCCTTCTTGTAGTGAGGGGCCCAAAACTGAACACAGTATTCGAGGTGCGGCCTCACCAGGGCCAAGTACAGGGGCACGATCACTTCCCTGCTCCTGCTGGCCACACTATTTCTGATACAAGCCAGGATGCCATTGACCTTCTTGGCCACTGAGCCCTGGGGAACAGCACTTGTGACTGGCTGCCAACTAGATTTAACTCCATTCACCACAACTCTTTGGGCCCAGCCATCCAGCCAGTTTTTTACCCAGCAAAGAGTACGGCCGTCCAAGCCATAAGCAGCCAGTTTCTCCAGGAGAATGCTGTGGGAAACAGTGTCAAAGGCTTTACTAAAGTCCAGCTAAACAACATCCACAATATACTGCTTTGAGCCTGAGATTTTATATTAAGTATTTTTATTTTGAAAGAGGTAACCTGCAAATTAAATGGAAAAAGCTTTGAATGAATCTGCAGATATTATGGATGAATAGTGGAAAGATCTGGACATGTTTTGCTCATTCTGTCCTCTTCTCCCCCATCCTCCAGTGAAGGATGAGTGAAAGGGAAAAGTTTTCCAGCATTTTGAAAGGGAAAAGGTGACTTCTCTATTCAGGACTTGGGTGATGAGAGAGAGAGTCATGCTTTACTGTCAGCCTTGACAGACAGTAGGATGAAATAAGATAGAGGTTCTTTCACTGAAAGGCTAGGATGCCAGAGCTGAAGTTGGAGAGTCAGGCTGAAAAGGAAGACTAGACAAAGAAAGGATATTTGAAATAAAAATGTATAATATTATTTTGTCAAACAAAATAGCCCTTGGAAGCACTCCATTTTCCACAGTGCTCCCCATTGAGGTCTATGCCTTCCAGGTGCTATTCCCAGTCTCTGCACCTTCTCACATACGTACCCAGTCTCAGCCTGTCTTACTGCTATATGAGGAAGGAGAGGAAGAAAGACAGAGTTGCTGCCCAGCCAGCAGTTCACTACTACTGCATGTACAGAGGGTGTTCTAGTTGTTTACCCTTGTTCACTGGCTGAAAATAAATACCAGCCTTTGGTGTGTTAAACACTAAAATAGGTCCTGTCCTTTTTAAAGTTTAAAAAAATAAAAATGCCTACTTTGATGTTTAGTTATACCATGATCTGTATGACAAAATTGATTTCTTTGAAATACAAATTAAAAATTATAATTGAAAACCAGTTGCTTTTCAAATTGGAGCTGTAAAAATAGTCATATAGTGGAAACTGCATGGGCAAGACTGTTCATTTTGTATCTGATTTACTTTTCTGTTGTAATTCTTCATCCTGTATTTCAGCTTTACTTGTCTTACACAAACTGGAGCTCACTGTATATTAGTCATGTGCAGCTGTGTTGTAAATGGACTGAAGTGTGCTCAGATTTTAATCTTAGTCAGCAAAGTCTATATATGTGATACGTGCTGCATGAGCTTCAAGAACAGCAGCTTTACAAAACATTTGCTTCCTTCTTATTGCTTCTAAAGTATTTTTCTAGAGTTTTCCCAATTTTCTTATTAATTTTGCTTACTTGATCTGCCTGGAAAACCTAAATACCCTGCAATATTTGGAAATCCCACAGTGATATATCGTAGAACTGTCTTTGCCAGAAGGATTTGGTTAACGTCACAGTAGAGTGACACTTGAAGCTGAGTTGACCCTTGCATTTGGATAGCAAACACAGCCAACCTTTAGCACTCGAAGATTTGCATGCAACACTGCTGTACATGGTTTCTTTGTTTCCCTAGAAACAAAGTGCCCTGCAGTATCAGTCAGATAGGAGGTAGCATATTACTGTAGCAAAACAACAGGTTAAATTCTGGATTACAAAGCTGAAAAAGTAGTTGGAGACTAAAGGCATAAATAATGAGGAAATGCAAACGTGAAATACACCATCATGTATCTCTGGTTCTTGTCACTGAGAGATGGTTTGGTTTTTTTGTAAAGCTTCTCTGAAGTTTTTGAAGCCATGGAGCCTGAAGCTCCAGTGAACAGCTTCAAGGATGTCTTATTTCTCCGAATTACTTGGTAGATGTCAGTATGCTTTAGTCTTGGTTTAACTACTTTTTGCCTGTGGAGTATGATTTATCCTTTAAAAAGTAGAAAGGACTCTTTCACCAAATCTGGCTCTTTCTTGAAAAGGAATTCAATTTCTTAAAACAATGTATGCTGTAATATTGTGCATAATGTTTGACTCTTTGGCAGTATTAGTTGTCTTTTGGTTTAACTAGCATTTAGAGACACCTTATAACATGTTAATAAGCTCTTAACATTTTAGAGGTGGTTATGTCATCTGATGTTCGAGTATTGTTCTCTGTAAACAATGAAAATACAATACAATAGCAATTGATAGTTATTAGACTTGACTCACATTTCAGTGAATTCTCTGGCCTCATGAATTGTTAGATTAATGTGGAAATTGAGAGAACTAAAACCATCCTGGATCTTTGCTCTGAGGTTTGACGTTTTTAGAACTATCAAGTATGATATAATGTGAACTCTCCTAGAGTGTGTGCTAGAAAGGAGCTGCGTATTTGTCATTTTCTGTGAATCTTTTTGTAATGGTTTATCTTCCTTGTTCATGGTTGATGTCTGGTTAATTCTTGTGTTTGGACTCTGTATTCTGTGGCTACAAAATGGCATAATTGGCAGTAAGTGGGTAAGAGTACAGACTTATTTTTGATGAAAACAACGTTCTGGAATCGAGTTTTTATTCAGGCGAGTGAAGGTTTTCAGACTATTTATTTCAAGAAGAGGAGATTCCCTCCGAATGTCTGCTTGAAGTGGGACGCGAAGAGCTGAGAAGGAGCGCAGTGCTGGCTGGATGTGCTGTCTGCTGGAATACTGCACAGGGCTGGCTCTGCCATGCCTGCCACTACCGAGAGTGCAGTGGGGCTTTTTGAACTGCTGTTCAAAATGTTTCCCTGTGGGAATGTTACGGAATGGGATTAATGGGATTAATTCTAGTTTTCCCTTTCTGCTTGAGGTGTAAGAGGAGGCAATTCCTCATTCTTGAGAAGTATAAGTACAGAATATATTGTTGACTGGAAGTCCTTAGGCCATTTAGGACATTTTTTCCATAAGCTGTTAGGGTAATGTTAACATCAGGTTAAGAGAGCACTTGAGAAATGTCATCTTTTCAGAGAGAGAGAGAGCTGAGAGACACTTGACCGCCCAAGAGAAGGTACGACTGTGCTTGTGTTGTTTGTTCCTCTCATCTGCTTCCTGTATTCCTGTGTAATGCTTCCTTTTGTCCAAAAGCAGTATAGCATTTCCTCAGGAAGCTCTTTCCAGAATTTTCAGCTTCTAAACATTACAAGTGGCAAACTAAACGTCTTTCTCCAAAAAGTGAACACCCTCATGTATTTTCTTTTATTAATATCTTTTTTCATATCAGGCTTGTCTAACTGGGTAGTATAATTAATGCTACTGCCTTTAGGAATAATATGGAGAATAGCTGTAACAAATGCACAAGTGTGTTTAGGGGAGCTATACTGTATGGCAGGCATTGCTTATTCATTTATATTCTGCAGGAGAACCTGTTTTATTCAGAGCTCTTGGAAAATGTTCATGGAAACTTTTAGGGAATTAGGACAGCTGGTCTAGCAGACTTTGAAGTCTGCAACACAGCCGGCTGGCCGGCATTCCCAGTGCCAACTGGCTCAGTAGCAAGTAGAGATGGCAGCTGTGATTTTGGCTTAGGAAACCCTGTATATATAGAAGATGACTTGATGACAGGCAAGACTCAATAAATCTGGTGACATAATTGAACTCTGTTAACCAGTGTTTGGTCAGCTGGGATTAAACATCCCCCTACATTTTCAGTTAAAGTTCATTATTTTGTTTCTGGATTTTTTTTTTTCTTCAATGCAAGAACTTAGTATCTTCCTCTCATTTAGTATCTTCTTTTGGAATATCTGTCAGGACATTATATTAACAGATGATTGAATTATATTTCAGCTACTGTATGTCATTGCTGATCTTTAGTCATTGTCAAATTTCAAATGAAATGTCATCTGGAAGTAAGTCATATGCAAAGCTACAAGAGTTTGGCTCTGCATCTGTCAGTAGACTTTGTGAATAATCAGATTTCCTAAGAGGCTGTGGATTTCTCACTTCATTGACTGATTCTTTGCCTTATAGTACAAAAATAGAGAAGGAGAAAAAAGAGCATGCTAAGCTGCATGGGATGATCCGTACAGAAATAAGTGGAGCTGAAATTGCAGAAGAGATGGAGAAAGAAAGAAGGTTCTTCCAGTTACAGATGTGTGAGGTAAGATTCAATGTGAAATTCATATTGTTCTGCTAATATTTTTAGGAAAATTTTGAAAAACACAATTGTTTAACGGCAACTGTGATGTTAAAGGGAAATGCCAAGTTATTAGTGGACTCCATTTGCTAAAACTTTTTTTTTTATCCTGATGTGCTAACTTTGCAGGGAATTTAGATCTTTTCTAATTTCACTTAACAAGTAAATTGTAGAATAAATAAATAAGTCAAAGCTCAATTAAACAGTAAGAGATGATAATAAATAAGCCTTTACACTACTACTTCACTGTAAGTTATTTTAAGCCCTAGATCATTCTCTGAATTGTTCCCT
>NW_008825566.1:3577645-3601832 GCF_000699105.1 Pygoscelis adeliae | reverse complement strand
TGAAGAGAGACTCCAGTCTAGCACACTGTTGGACTGGTGCTGAAAAAAAAGTGCTAAGGATGGAATCCCGTTGTCTTTCAAGATGTTTCAGAATGTTTCTACTTTGGAATATTTGTGATTTTGCAGTATGTTAAATCTGATGTGAATATTTTTGATTCGATTCGTTTAAGGGCATGCCAGGTTCTGTGGTTGGGAATTCAAGGTGCTGTGTTCGTTCTTTCTATGCATTAGCTCAAAAATATACCATGGGTGTTTCTTCTGTTTTTACTATGATGATTAGAGCTAATTTGACTCATATGCCAACATAGCTTAACGGTAGTTGTCCTCAATACCACTTTTAGTAACTGCATGCGCTGATACTTAGTAGAAAAGCTTCACATTCCTATACGGAGTCAGACTAAAGTATTCAAAACTGATGAAGGCATTTGAGTACCCAATAAACATATGGATGTTGCCAGCTAATTGCCCATCTGTATCCTTCCTAAGAAACAACCAGGAACAGATGCTTCTCTCTTCCTGTGTCACAGTAAAGGAGGAGTTCACTTTAGTCAGTTGTGATAATAAAATGCAGGGTGAAGTCTGTGAAATTGAATCAAGTTACCTTCAATGTGGAATAGCTGCAGTGTATCCTGTATTTCTTCTGATTTTTGGGAAAAGAAGTTTATACTCGGTTACCTCTGAATAGTCGTAAATGGGGACTTTGTTTTGGTTTTGTTAGTAAATCAGAAGTGTGACATATTGAAGTTGTGTCATAAGTACAGGCTAGTTCTCTATAAATTGTGAAAGTGAACCGAATACCAGATGCCTACAGCTCCATTTTAAATTAACAGGAGCTAGAAAGGTGATTCTTCTAACTAAATGCTATCCAGTGCACACGTCTACATTTAGGCTAATCATCTGTTCACCTGAACCAGCATAAAAAGCTGCAACATTGAAAGCTGGCACTTGGATACTGCTTTATTTTAGTGGGTTGAAAACATTTAGGGTGTACTGAGGGTAGGGGAAAACCATGCATTAAAGCATTGCTAAGACATTCACTCCTTTGCTTGGTGGTCACTGTCTAAACGGGTTAAAAAATTTTGTCATTTAATGGACAGTTAAGGACTCCTGTAAATATTTGGTGAATCTTACTTCTGCTTGCATGGCTGATGTCTTTTGTGCTATAGCATTCAGGGGAGGAGCTGTCACTTAATATGGACTTTGATTGTGCCTAATGCAAAAGGACACTAACTACACTTTTTTTTAGCTTGACAGTAGATTTTTTATATCTCTTGCTAAACTGTAATTTGCTGTAATTACCGTGTATAAGGAACTGATAGAGAAAATGATAAAATCAGAAGGCAGATTTAAAAAATGGTTAAAATAATCCCTCACTTTTTTGAGTAAACTGCTTTCTTCCTTAATGACATCTATTTAGCAATGAATTTAACAACTGGTGAGATAGACATGTTAGATGGGCTGCTAGGTTTAATAATGGGTTCCTAAATTTACTACACAAACCCTTTTATGCTTCCTTTAATACAGGCTTCCACTAGGAGCCATGAAGGATGTTTTAACAATTTGAACTAACCATAGTGAAGTATTCCCACAGGGTATCAGAAATCAGCAGTGACAACAGTTGCTTTTGTGTGATTAACCCTTGAAGCCACTGTTTGATGCATTCTCTTTTAGGTCTTCTAAATCTGCAACTGTTAAAGCTTCTTGAAATATAACTGAAAATAAAATGTTTAAAAAATACTGTAGCAGTAATAATTAATTTCTTTTGTGAATTACTGTTTTAACAGTACCTGCTGAAAGTCAATGAGATCAAGATTAAAAAAGGAGTGGACTTGCTTCAGAACTTGATCAAGTATTTTCATGCTCAGTGCAAGTATGTTTTAGTTTTCTTTATATCTACACAATAACTGGAACAATGTTTTGTTTTAAACTTTTGACATCATCATAACACTTTTCTAGATTTTTCAAAATAAATTAAGATTCAGCTGTTCTCACGGATGTCTTTTGACAAATTGCTTTTGTCACAGATTAGTCATTGCTTTTGTTACTATATTCCGAAACATGTAATGAGGTTGAGCTGGTCCCATAGAATATAATTGTCTGTTCCAAAGGAGTGCTGCACAATAATTTGGCATATTTCGTAAACTACTCTTGAAACAGAGCTATTAGTTTGGTCTATTAGTTAGTGGTCCGTTAGTTTTGATGGGCTTTTTTGAGTGTATCTAGCAATGATCTAAATTAATTCAGTGCTCAAGAAAAATAAATTGCATAAGCAGTGGGATAAAACTATATTGAAAGAATCACTCTTTTTCTAATTAATTGGAGGACTCAGTAATAAAACACAAAGCTCTCATGAGAATGATGTACTTCTTTATGATAGTCTTACAGATCAATAGTATAGCAACAAAGTCATAGCTATAAACTTGAAAGAGCTGCTGTTAACCTGTTCAAATGGGTAAGTTTTCATCTTAAAAGACCAGTGTGCGTCTAGGTAGGTTTTTTCCCTATATAGTTATGTTGCTTTTAAAATCAGTTTCACTTGTTGTATGTCATTTATCTGCTCTGTCCATTTAATAAAATTTCAACAGCATAAATGCTGTGTTGTGTTGCCACTTTCATGTCTGCTTCCCGGAGTGAAAATGTTTTCTGTTGCAAATGGTGCAGCAATTTTTAATCAAATGTGCGTGTAGTTGTGGTTTCTTTAAATGTATTTTTTAAATCTCACTTTTTTTAAGAGCTGCAGTACTTCACATAGATAACATTACTGTGCTAATACAAAAATACATATGATACAGTAGCATGTAGCATATTCAGTTTGCATATAGGCCATAATTAATGCTTGGGAAACAAAGGTGTTTTCCTTTAGTAGGAAGATTGCATCAGACGTGAAATTATTTGGCTCCAAGAAGTCAGAATTATTTTATATCTACTAGAGCTTTTGCTGTTCTACAAATGAATCTTGCTTGTTCAGGGCCTTCAAAAACTGGGATGAGAACCTGTATTTGAGGTGAGAATGAGGAAAACTTACATGGCAGTGAATTGTGGCAGTTCTGAATCTAATAGGGGGTTTTGCATGTTAGAATAAGCTATGATGGAAATAAAGAGGTGGATCAGTCAAAGACGCATTAAAAAGATAGATGTGTAATGTTTTGAAGTTTATGGCATGGCATAATACGCACGTCTTCCTTTGGCAACTTTTTAAACAGAAAATACAAAGTAAAGTTTAATAACAGTCTGCTTTTTGTTTTTCTTTTTAAGTTTCTTTCAGGATGGGTTAAAAGCAGTTGAAAGTCTCAAGCCTTCAATTGAGACTCTCTCGACAGATCTCTATACAGTGAGTAGCAACCTTTCACATTTGTGTTGTAAACTTAGGTTTTTACAACAGAACTGTGATCATTTTAGTTCAGGTTGGCTGACTGTTTTAATAGTCAGCATTTTAAGGTTTTGAGTAGATTTTTGAGTAAAATTTTGTTTTAATATCATATCCAGAAGCCTTAGTTTCAGTTTGGGACCCCACTGTGTAAAATGTTAGGAAAACAGTCTTTGCTCTAAAATGTTTACTAAGTGGAAAATAACATATGGTTTCAAATTGAACACAAGGAAGCAAGAACAGTGTGAGGTCTTAAACCCAGCAACATCCTAGCCATTGTCAAGTTTTCTGAAGATATAAAGGAAAATAAACTGATCACATTATCTTTTCTCTTTGTGTTTTCATTCTTGCTGAACATTTCTCAGAAAAATGAACCAATTAAGTAGCAAGTTTGGAAGAACTGCGTTAAAAAGAAATAATATTTTTAACCTGTGGTTTTTTTCATTCAAGATTAAACAAGCACAAGATGAGGAAAGAAGACAATTAACACAGCTTAGAGATATTTTAAAATCAGCACTCCAGGTTGATCAGAAAGAGGTGAGCATATAAGGTGGTTTAACTTTGGAATACCCTTTTTAATTACTTCTAATGTAATGTTAGTATTTGAAATAGTTATTTTAACTTTTATCAGCCACCTAATTTTTTTTGTTTATTCATCTTTGCTTTGATGCTGATATTGAATGTTTCTGACAAAGGCGTTTTTTTTTTTTTAAATTAATTCCCACTAAAAATATATGAGACTTATTGCAAAATAATTTCTTTTTGTTACCAATATTGCAAAATACTTAAGATGGTGCACTGTCTGTGACCTAACAGACAATGGTGTCTATGTTGCTCAAACTGAGAATGGAAGAACTTTGGCAGTATCAAGGAGACCCCATTAGTACAACCTTATCTCACAGTACTATTCCAGACTGTATAAAGTTTATGTAAAACTGAACTTCAAATCCGCAAACACCTCTTGTCATCATCTGCAATAATGACAATTAAGTTTGCTACTCTGCTGCAAGATGCCAGTTTTCAAACATGTGAGAGCTGGGTCAGTTTGGCAATCTAACAAATAAGTATTTTCTGAGTTTCGGTTATGATTGCTGTTAGATTGAAAGAATTCTGGAGTAGTTTTATTTGGCAAACTCTGGTTTGGAAGCAAGCATCTTTTGTATAATCAAATCATAAATATTAGGTGTACTTTTGTTGCAGATTGCTAGTGCTTCCTCTTCATGTAAATAAATGCCAGCCAGCTTCCTTTGTGTGGCTGCTGGGCCATGAATAAGTGATGAATGAACCCCCTACCCTCCTTTTCAGATTCTCTTTCTGAGAGGGATCACAATGAAATAGTTTAGTCTGTAGGGCTCAGACTTCCTTGATCTTTTCCGGTCTTGCTTTCATCTTCCCCTAAAGGTTATGGTGACTCCTAGCTCTTAGGTGGCCAGATAATGGTTGTTGAGCAACCTAATCTAGTGAAGATGTCCCTGCCCATGGCCTGGAGGGTTGGACTAGATGATCTTTAAAGGTCCCTTCCAACCCAGACCATTCTGTTATGACTTGCTGATAGGCATTTGAACAGCCTTAGACCCTCTTCACTTTGAGGTTCTGTTTGTTACCATGTGAAGTTTGTGATAATGATCATTGTGTACGAAGTCCCATATAGTTTGCAGGCACTTTCTTAGGTTCTGCCTGTAGTAATTAGGACTCACTGAGGGGTGCATTTGCTAAAAACTTCCAAATTTGAGCTCCGTGGAATTAAAGACTAGGATTCACCCTTGATTGCCCACCCTCAGTAAGGAGTCTTTGCTGTTCAGGGTGTGTTAGCAAGCTTCCTGTTTTATTCGGGTCTTTGTTCAAGAGAGATAATAGAAGCAGTTGGGTTTCATGGTTGCTGGGAATATTGCTTTTCTATGTTTACCTGTTTATCAGTGATACTGATATTAAATGTATATGGAAGGTGTGGTGAGCACATATCTTTTCACAGACTGAAAAATGTAATAATATACATAAATTTATTAGTTGTACTGCTTTTGTTGCATTTAAAAATACAAGTGTAAAAAATGCTTTATGCTATATTCATTATTTATTAATTCTGCAAGTTTAGATATAGATGCTTACCTGCAAAGCGTGAGAAGTACTATAATTATTTTTAAAGTTTTTTGAAAACATGAATTAATCAGTGGGATGCCAAAAAATCCTGGTATAATTTACTGTACGACCCAGTAATATTATTCTTGTTGCACTGTAATTTCCTTTACTATAACTGATTTCTTTTTCCTTCCTGAAATGCATTTACATTTTGTGACCGAAGTCTAGGAGAGTAAGTGTTACTATGTTTTAATGAAAATAGTTGGCATGATTTCTATTCAGATTTCAAGAAACTGGATTTTTCCTCTCAGCTTTTTTCTGTTTGTATGAAAAGACTGGGTTTTTATTTCCCCCCTCTTCTGTTTGTTGTTTTACCAAAAAAACCTTATCAGATTGTTCTTGGGAAAGAAAACTGCTGTAAGACAAATTGGTGATTTCCTTTTCACTCTCTTTTGGGAATTAAATCCAGTTGCTTGATTTGATGTTCTAGCAAGATTTTGAAGATATATGTATTTTTATTTAAAATGGACTTAATGTATGAAATAATAGAATGTTGACAAATATTGTTTCTGTTGTGTTTGGGAAAAAAAAAAAATACTCATAGTGAACCTTTTTTGTTGTGCCTGTATACATAGTTTCCTCCTGCACAGAACTTCCTTAAACCTGGTTTGTATTGAAACTTCTTTTTGAAACATCATTGTGTGTACATATCCGTAATTTTTAATTTTTGAACTTTTATTTTTCAAACTGTAGAGCTCCCACAAGTTTCGGGGTCAACCTTAAAGTCGTATTGCCTTCATTTCTCTCTTTCCTGTGTCCTCTCTGAAGGTAGCCTTACTGTAGTGTTTAGATTTGCTTCTGCTTCTTCTATGCGTTTGGTAGAACCTATAATCTATTTAGGCCACTGCAAAATAGGATACATTTTGTGTTTCTTGACAAAAATTTATGGTAGCTGTGCTATAGGAGAGGCTGCCTGCAGGGGGTTCTGGCAGATAAATCTGTTGGAGGGTCTGTGGGGCTGTAACAGATAAGGGATGGATCTCTGAAACATCCTCTTGGCAATGATCCTGCAAATGCAAGAGAAGCTCAGGCTCTTGGAGAGCTGTAAGGGCTTTTTGGCAGCTTTACGCACAGGAGTGATCCTGACAGTCTAAAATCCTGCTCCATGGGAGCTGTGGAATGGCTGGCCAAAATTTGCCATGTATAAGTTAAAGCACCTTGTGTGGAAAGTTCTGCTGTGTTCAAATAGTGGGGCTGATAAATAGGTTTTTAGAATCTCTCTTATCAGTAGTCACAGACCATCTTTACAGAATACTGTTTTCACATTTCTTTCATTTTTAGCTGTGCTATTCAGCTTGATTTAGAAGTCAGTCTTCGGAAGAAATAATTTCAAACCTCTTTATGGTCAGTGAAGTGATTCACTATAAACATGCTGCAATGAAATGACTCACCTTTTCTGTATGCCTATCTGCATTTCGAAGCTGATAAAGTGGACAAAGTTCAGTTTCTTAGGCTTGTGTACTTCAGATCTTGTTATGTTCAAGAGATATTTGAAATGACAATACTCTGCACTAGGTATGTCCTATATCCTGCGGTGATCCATTTCCTCCCATAGGTAATGTACATTGTTACTGCTCCTCCGATGAGGCCATTGAGTCTGACCCTGTTATCTGTGATTTGTACTCCTGTTACATGCAATATGCAAACCAGAAATAAGGGAAGATCCTCTGGGGAGCCTGCATGTGAAAAAGGCATGCTGAAATTGCCCGGAAGGATGTTAATTGTGATGGTGACTTGTGGTATGGCATCCCGTCTGTTAGGAGCCAGATCAAAATCATGAACTTGCTTGTCAGAGAGCTGTGGAAAACCATCATCTGGCAATCACGTTGGACACTATTGGTTTGGCCATGGCCTGAAACGGGGATTTAAAATTGAGAATCTCCTTGTTTTGTCCTTAATTCCCTTTCATGAAGTAGTATTAAATTTTTTAAAGATATTGCTCATAATAATGAATGTGTGGAAATACACGTCAGCTACAGCAGCTTCCTCTCTGGTTGAAATAAGGCAGGAAGCTTGTATTATTGGCTTGCCAGTTTGGCCAAACACAACAGCTGAGTGTAAACAACAGCTGAAGGGAGGTAGCCAAAATGCAGCAGAAAATACTCCACAGAAAGTAGCAGCACAGTCTTAAGTAATGGGAATAGTGCTATGAGCAGGTGTTGGAGGTCATCTGAAATCTTTGCTTAATTGAGGATGTGGAGAACTGAAATTAATTTCCTGTAAGGCCTCTAATCTTCTTGGGAATGGAGTTCCTTTACTGACTAATGGGAGGCAGAGATCAAGGCACTGGTAGGACACAATAGGCAGTGACAGATCAGATTTTCTTCAGAAGTCAGTAAATGTATGCGTGCGGCGGTTCTTAATCAGTGATGAGAATGCTTTTTGTTGTTCTGTTTTTATGTTGGGCAGACAGAGTGCAAAACCAAATAATTCTATGTAAACAGGCTGGAGAGGAACGATGAACAGACTGGTTTAAAACTGAAGGGATGCTTTGTCAGGCATGGACATTTAAGTGGCGGTTTTGTAGCGCCTTTAAAAGCCTTAGATGAATGTTGTAGTTACCTGATACGGCTTCCGAGATCACTAGCTGAGAGACAGGGAAGTGGGCACAGGTTGCTTCTCCTGAAAAGGAGCACCAAGGAGTGCTGCAGCCCGCTTTGAGCTCAGCTCATGGTTCTCAGGACCACTGAGCTCCAGCACCGTACTCAGGATGAGCCTGAAATCCTGAAGCCTGAAGGTGTGGAGTCCTAAGTGCACTGAACAGGAATGTAGGTGGTAGCTCTGTCCCTACAGCCATATTTTGGACCCGTCATGTGTTGCCACTACTGTTGAGGATGATGCTGAACAGCTTTGGTAGCAGGATGTGCTGCTGGAGCTTGTAAAGGAGCAGCATTCCATCTGAGCTGGCATTCTCTGGGGAGAAGCACAGTCCAAGTGTGTTCTTGGTTTTAGTTGGTCTTTTTGCCTTGCTTATATCCAGAGATGTCTTATACTTAGGCTAATAAAGTGTATGAAGCTAACTGTAATTAGAGAGAAAATACCTATCTTAATTCATACTTTTTAGATCACTGTATATTTTATTTTATCATGTGTACACTCTGAAAACCCAAAATGATGTATCTTGTGATCATACTCCTAGTGTATCTGAGACAAACTATCTCATCTTTTTAGCAAAAGAGGTTTTTTATCAAATTAGTAAGTTTATTTCTTAATAGCTCTTAAGTTTTTGCTTAGAATAGCTCAGATAGTAATTTAAGTGACCTGCTTTCTTTGTGGTTTTTTTCCTCGCTATACTTGTATTATCCGCCATGTATAACAGAGGCGTATTACATCCACAGAGCAAAGATAGTAGAAAAGAAAATAATAAATATTATAAGTACTAGTCATTGTTACTGTATGCATTGAAAAATCCATCTTATCATGTTACTGCTGTTAATATAGCATGACACATTAGATTTCCCATTATCAGGTTCTTATTTTTTAAGAAGTTGGACTCTTACAGCAGTGGGTCCTGCCTCTGGGTAGTTCTGAGAACAGTGAGAAGGGTTTAGTTAATCCTTGTCACTTCCTGTCCCAGAATTCTACTTTGTTCAAGATATTTTGGTTTAAATTATATTTAAAAATAACTTTTCAATTTTCCTGTTTGCCTCCTGAACTATGTTTCCAGGAGGTCTCCTCTGCTTTTCAGAGAATAACATGACTCAGTTTCCACAAGGAAAACCACTTCTTCAGATTTATGTATGTAATTTTTTTACAATGGAAGGGTGCACTAGGAATTGCAGGTAATAATAATCTTTAGTGTTTGTACATGGCAGTGTTTGCATGAGTTGGAAAGCCTGCTGCTTAATTAATTTTTGGGTTTAAAAAACCCATATATTAAGGCCAATAGTAAAGCTAAATAAAAGCAAGAGGATTTTGGCAGGTGCTGATAATGGCTACTTCTCCAATGTTTTTTGTGCCCTCTGAAAAAAGAAATGGATCTTGTTCTCTCTCACTGAGGAGAAAAAAATGTGCTTCGTTTGGCCTGTGGGATTAGAGCAGGAAGGAAAGGCTCTGAAACTCATTAATAGGGGGGATATTTTGGTTGAAAGTGTGGAATGCATTACAAATTGCTGTTCTGTATATTTCAGGATTCTCAGATTCGTCAGAGTACAGCTTACAGTTTACATCAGCCTCAGGGAAACAAGGAGCATGGCACTGAACGAAATGGTAGTCTGTACAAGAAAAGTGATGGGTAAGTACTGCCAGCTTCTACTGAAAAAAAAAAATTAGGTCCTAAGAGCTGAAGCAATGTAATTCTAAATATATTAAAAACCGAGTAACTTTTTTTTTTTTCCCCCCCTTTAAACCAGAATCAGAAAAGTGTGGCAGAAAAGGAAGTGCTCAGTTAAAAATGGTTTTCTTACAATTTCCCATGGTACAGTAAGTATTTGTTTACAGTATTTTATGTACATGGTTGCTAATACAAAAAGGCAAGCTATGCTGGTCTATATT
Source organism: Pygoscelis adeliae (assembly GCF_000699105.1). Classification (NCBI taxonomy): domain Eukaryota; kingdom Metazoa; phylum Chordata; class Aves; order Sphenisciformes; family Spheniscidae; genus Pygoscelis; species Pygoscelis adeliae. The sequence continues at coordinate 3,591,835 of NW_008825566.1, read as the reverse complement.
TATAATTTGGAATTAGCTAGATTCCTGATGCAGCGTTTTGAATATGAGGGATACATTTTTTTAAGGCAGTCTTTCAGAAATATATCGACATACACAGTATCTAAAAATACAACTGTTTTAATGCTCGACTGTTAATGGGGAAAAAATGGCTTTTTTAATGACTTGTTTAGTTCATGTAAACTGTTCATATTTTACCAGACTATCTAAAAATACAAATCCTAACTTTGTTTTTTTTGAAAGATATGGTTGGCCGTTAATCCATCTTTTAGATATGGGTTAAAAAACTTTTTATATTTACAAGACAAACTGAGAGAATGCTGAATCTCTTCTCTCCTCCAGATTTGCTGCTATATGGTAATCTGTTATGAAGGTAGCTTTTCTGGGGAGTAGCTGTTGGGGAAAATCAACTCTGAAGGCAACTTCTACCAGAATGACAAGAGATAGAGAGTTAGAAGTCCCTCTTTCTTTGCTACCAATATTTAAAAACACATTAACAAACTTTTAATATTTATACTTAAAGTTTTAAAACTTTATACTTTCATATTTTGGTAATTTTTTACCAAAGCTGTTTTTGCTTTCCCATAACTTCTCTCTTCTTATATTGCTTTCTTGAAACTTTTAAGAAGGTTTCTTAAGGCAAAAATCAACTCAGTAACAGTATTTCCCATTCTTGGTCTAATAAACAGTCCTGTTTCTTGATCCTGTTATGAACTGTTCTGTTCTTCATCCTGTTATGCCTGTTGCTATGACTACAAGTTGACCCTGGCAGCAAAAATGAATCAATCTCTCATTTGTGCATCTAACCACAAGCTGTTGCCTTCTGAACTGACAGCCAGGAGTTAAGGAGGAGTGCAAAACCAGGCCTGCAAAGTAGAGTTGTTACTATGGCTTTGGAATTGTCCACCAGTTTATCCCTGTTCTCATTCAAGTGCGTATGAGTGCATCTTTGTCAGAGAAAAGTCTATTACTGTTTCTATACTGGTGTCTCTGTGTGCTGTAAATGCGCTTGGCATTGGACGTGCTGTAGTGGTACCAGTAGGAGTGTAGCTAGGGCAGCTCAGAGCTGGCAGAGGCTACAAAATCCACTTGTGGAGCAGAATTTTAAAACTTTCACATGCAAGTACAGTTACCGAGTCTATCAAGATACTGTTGTTCTTCTCTTTTTATAAGCCATCTACCAGATGGTCTAACGTTTTTAGAAGCAGTAAGTTCCCACTGAAATCAGTGGAGCTGTAGCTGGAAATCAGTTGCTAAGGTAGGTACTTCAATGTGAGTTTAGATATGTGGGTTTCACAGGTTTGGTCTTGATCTCTTTGTATTACAAAATTAAAAGAGTACCTTCTTGTTTTAAAATACACTCCTAAAAAGTATTTTTACTTATTTGCTCACTTTCCCCTTATGTATTGATGGCAGTTTTATGTAAAAATACAATGCTTGTTTCCTAGACTTTGAAATGGGTAGAAGCGATTTCTGTTCGTTAAGAATTTTCTGGGCTGCACTGAATGTCTTCTGAGACTTCTGAAGCAACAACATTGATTTCCAAGCTTTCTCAGGGTTGATGTCTCCTGTGTCATTCTCTCTTCCCAGCTGTTCATCAAAATGAACCATCTCTCAGAAATTCAGTTGTCAGTTTTGTTTGCTTTATCAAATACAAATTTGTAAATGCTTTTCCTTTAAAGGCTAAGTATTCTTCATGGATTTCTGTTCTTTGGTTATGTAGCTTCTCTTTATGAGGGACTATTTTTTCAGTTAGTTTCTGGAACAGCTATCTTCAGGCAGTTGCAGATGCTGTATTCTGACTTAAAGTTGCCTGCCAAGCGCTCTCCTGATATGGATGGGGAGAGAATATAGCTGGTTCTCTGTCAGTCACCCAGCTGTAACGCTGAATGCATGTGTCTGCATTGGCATATGTGCAGAAGTCATACTTTTAGACAACTAAAAGCTTCAAAGAAATTAGCATTCATAGAGCAACGTGCAAGGTAATGGTTGATGGAAAAACAGACACTGCTCCTTTGTGTAATTATTAGCAGCTGGAAATTTTCCAACATCTACCTGACTGCAATTTAATATACATAGATGAAAAAACAATGATAGAAGCAGATTGAACCATGTAAATAGGAATTCCTAAGTGGTTTGCAGATCAGCAAGTCCCAAGGGAAAAACTTATATTTGAGGAACCTCAGATTCCTCAAAGTTGGTTTGTGTTTAAAGAGCTTAAATGGAATTTGCTAGTTGTCTGCAAAAAAGGAATATAAGAGAGACTCATTATCAAGGAATCTTTTTTTGTTGTTCTTTCTTTACTGCTGGAAACTTTAATCTACCATTATGATTAACAGGGCAATCTGAAGGCAAAAGAGTCAGATTTAATATTTTGATTCTTAAGTAGATCACTATGATATCCAGAAAAAATGCATGATGAAATCAGCCAACCAGTCTGTTAAGTATGTGAACACATTTGCTCATGCCTTTTGTAAAAATCAGCTCTGTATCATGGCGCTCCTCTGTATTGTCTTAGAGGCCTAACCTTTTGATTCCTACACTTACTGTTTGTTGCCAGAACATATAAGAAGTCAGTTTTGGTGGTTGGAGACCACTACACAACTTGATGCTGAAGTCGGCACATATTGCATGAGAGGTGGCAGCACATCTTTTCAGGGTGTTGGTGTGTTACCATGGATGTCTGAAAATTCACTAGTAGTCTGAAATTTAATTGTCTAATCAGAGACTCAAGCAGGAAAATGAAAACCAGAGGTTTCAAACAAATAGTGTAATAGCAATTACGCGTTTGTTACCATTTTCTACTTCTAGTGTCTCCTAATCCTGCCAAACATCTGGTTCAACCTACAGCCTAGTGTGGCTAAGGAATTTATACAGTCTTGCCTCCCTTTGTCTTGAGACTCTAACTTCTCCCCAAGCAGCACCTGCTGTGTGAGAGAAGTGTGTTGTCCACCAAGTAACGGGCATGTGTTGGGGAGGCAGGTGGAGAGAGCTGTTATTTGGCCACAGGATAAAAGCATAAATGCTATCAGCCACATGCAAAGATGTCAGGGGTTTTTAATACCCTTGTTAATGCTGACTTCAGGTTAGGAGGTCCTTGGTTAAAAGCTTTGGAATATGTTTGGATTCCAAGATCAGCACATTGGCCCAGGATGTGTTTTAGGTTGTTGAAGCCATTTCTTTGGGTTCTCAGATCCTGATATGGAGTTCTTATGCTGCATTCTCCTATCCAGAGATAGGAGTTCTGTGTATATTGGTCCTTCAGACCTCTCTGAAGCATTTTAGTGGGTCCATTTACAGCTTCATATTTCATAAGTTACAGAAAACTAGTTAGGTCCTGAATGTGCTTCAGATCCAAAGTCCCAGGGCAAGTGGATTCTTTCTTAACCTGCATTTACTTGTGTTTTTACATTTTCATAGAGCCTGTGAGAAAGCCTATGAGTTGCCCAGTGGCTTGTTTACCAAATACTTATGTTTAATTTTTGTTTGCTTTATTTTGTATTTTCATTATAGGCAGCTTCTGGACACTTCTTGGACAAACAGTCACATTAAAAATGTAAACACTGGAAACTTTAGTGCTATGGCTATTGAGTATATTTAAATATAACCAAGAAAATGGGCCCCAGCTGGCATTTTCAAGATGTTTTCTCGTATGCTTCTAGTTACAAAGAACTCTTGTTGTTGTTAGGCTAAAATAATGAAACCTGTGTGCACTTTTACTACTAAAAGGAATGTCTGGAATTTGAAAAGCTATTTACTAGGCAGAGAACACAATGTGGTTGTCAATTAATTGTCATCGTGCTGCCTTCAAAACCTCTCTTGGGTACAATTTATTTTACATTGCCCAGCAAGTGACCTGCAGGTTTGTTGTTTCAAAGTATACAGGACTTTGTTATGTCTGCTGCTTATGTTTTTCAAGGACACCATGCTGCCTTTTTTTTTCTTTTAAAACGGGGGAAAAAAAAGTAATTGTTTCCCATCTTATGTTTCTTCATAGTTTTGTTTTTTTACTGGTCTTCAGACATAATGATGTTGCTGTTCTTTTTTGACCAGCTACATCATTTTATCAGATTGTTTCAAGGAAGTCTGTACTCTTCAGACTTATTCTCCCTTCTTTTTTGAATGATATGTTTTCATCAATAAATTTAGAAGAGATTGAGAATATGTACGTTTCTTATGATTCATTGCAAGTTAATTACATTATGTGGTAGTTCGGCTTCATTTGATAATAGTTCTTGTTTAGACGATTAAATCTTGTTTTAGCAACTCGATAGATTAAAATTGTTAGAATGCAACAATAAGCGTGGTAATGTGTTTATGTATATTGCTATCTTTACAATAGTACTTTCCTAATGATTTAAACAAATTATTATTATTTTCAGATATTATTGTCTAGAGCAGAGCCTCTCTAGTTAAATCTGCTTTCTGATTGCATTATTCTAAAAGAAGAGTGAAACTAGTTATCCATTGTAGCAAGTGCAAGCCATTCCTCAAGTCAAGGTTGCAAACTTAACATCTTAACTAGGTCCTAACCCAAGTCTGTAGGACAGGCGGGTTAAGGGAAAGAAGAGATTAGCGCAGAGATGCTATTTGAAAAGTCTTTGTAGCCTTCATGAGATTTTCCCAAAGTGAAGCTTGCTTGTGCATTTTGTTTTTAGTAAAACATTGCTGTTTTTTATTTAATAAGGAACTGAAATAGCTGAGAGGAACTTGACTAGAAAACATATATCGTTGTAGAATATATTTTGGTTCACTGCATTTCTTGGTAATGAACTATCTCAGTTTAGTTTTGCATATGTTTGTTGCAAGACTTCTCTGTGCAAACTTCTTATTTTCCTTCAATGTGTCCCTTTAGTGATTTAAAAATTGAGCATTTGTTCTAAACTTGTTATCTAGGCTCTCTTTAAAGACATTAGCAGGAGTCGAATTATTTGATTATTGAAAACCTAGACAACTAATTTTTTAAAACTAAATTTCTAAATGTTGGAGGATTAAACTTACGTAAAATTAATCTGTCTCTTTGTCATACCTGATTTCTTCAGATAAGTGTTACTGGTAAGGTGATCAGAGTAGTGATAATTAAAGTGATTTTAACCCTCTTCCCTTTCAAAATTCTAGTGACTATCGAGTTATCAGTGAACAAAATAGCCAAATATAAGAAAATGTAGTTTACAAACCATGATGCAGAAGAAAACATAAATCAAAACCTGTGTACCTTAAAAATTTAAAGTAATAGCCATTTGTCAAGTCTTTTTGGCCAGTGGGATGTTATCCTATGTTTTTGGACTGCAGGGCTCAGTCATTATCAATATACTAAAATGTGTATGCTTTATCTTCAAATAGGCTAACCGACCTCCAGCAAAGCTCAATCTGTTAACCTGCCAAGTGAAAACAAACCCAGAGGAGAAAAAATGTTTTGACCTCATATCACGTAGGTTTGTTGTTTAGGTCTTTTTACTTGCAGCTAATATCAAAGGGTTTTGCATTAGTTCTGTACGTGTCAATAATCCACTTAAACATTTTCACAATTGTAGAATGCTTTCCCTTTATAAAATGTCCTTCCTATGACGATTTAACATTTCACTTATTTTAGCATAATGCAACTAACTGTACCTGTTTCTTTGGAAAACCACTTGTTTTTAAAGCCATCTTTACTCCTTCTTTCTATATAATTTTGTGCTGCCTTATAGAAGAGAATATTTTTGCTGTGACATCACTCTTTATATTGAAAATGTCACAGCTGATCATCTTGGAAAGTTACGACTTTGTACAAGATCAGAAAGCTTTTAAAACATGACAAAACTTCTTAAAATTTAAGTGTAGTGGTTGCTATGTAACTGTGAAGAAAATACTGAAAGCTTTTTTAGCTTTATTATCTCATAGTAGATATAAAGGTGAGATAAAGAGAGTGCATATTAAAAACACCAAAACAGAATAATTTGCGGAACTGAATGGGATGATACGAAATTGTATAGTAGAATGTTTCCTTTGTTTTCTCAGTGGGACATTTTAGTCTTATATCTATGGGCTCAATAAAAATACATTACTAAAATATATATCTTAAATTATTTGGGGAGAAGAATATAAATCTGTTCCTCATTTGTCTCTTTGTCAGAGCATAAAGTTCTTCTCTATTTGTAAATGTACGGTATGCTACTAACGTTAATAGACTAGTACTCATGTATGCAATATACAGCTTTGCATTTCTGCACAAGCAAGTGGTCTTCCCTGTTTACTTTTGCACTTTCTTTCTTTGTTGATTACCATGTCACATTTTGTCCAATATCAGCTTATCACAACATTATCATTTGTCCTATCATACATACGACAAGGCATAACTGGCCTCTTAGCCTTCTCCAGATCACTTTTTCACTTTGTTTTACTAAAGAGTTTAAAAACATTCCTTGTTTTTTAAAAACTGCAAATTGCTGTATCATGGCAAGATAAAATCTCTTATTCTTTATCTAGCACTTTCCTTTCTGTCCTTTCATGTATCCTTACTCTCTTAATTTCCATGTTTGAAACTATCTTTTAATACCTTTCTGCCTGAATATTTTTCAAACCTTAGGAATTTTCAACCTAGAATATCTTTTTGCCAGGAGCTTTACCTCCGTTCTTCTCATCAACTATACTAATTTTAACTCCAGCTTAATCACCAAACTGTATCATATCTCATTTGTTTCATAGCCTTAAAATATATTACGCTTTTTTTCTTTAATAGTATACTATGATAATAATGCTTAGAATTATGGAAGTTATAGTAAATTGAATTTTTTTTAGCTTGATTTAATTGAAACAGCTTGTGGCTTATCCTGATTGTAGTTTGGACTTTGTGTCTGTCAAATTTGTTTTGTCATTTTTGATTACTGTGGTTTTAAGAGCTCATTTAGAAACTTCAAATCTTTCTTATATACACAGATAAATTAAAATATGGACTCTATATTTTAGTCACACACACCACCACCCCTAGCAGAACTTTAGACTTGTGATTACTGAGGTTATATCTAGAACATGGAAAAATGACTATGCTCTCCTGCTGCTTATGCGATAGAAGCACAGCACTGAAGAAAACAGTTTCCGTTTAAAAAGCAACAAGCCACCTTGTGTAAGCATAGGTATAAACATAGATGAACTGTAGGTACTGTAAGTGAAACTTGCTAAATAGACTTTTTGCCTGTCAACACTCCAGTGATGAGACTAGAGACCTCAGGAGTCAGATATCAATTAATTTTAGGTTTTTCTGAGAGATTTCTGCAAAATCAGTTTTTCAATCATTTTTTTTAATCAGTATGTGAATTATTTATTGTGCAGACGACAGGACGTACCACTTTCAAGCAGAAGATGAACAGGAATGTCAAATGTGAGTTACTTTGCTAATTTTATTTCTGATACTGGTGTTCTACTGAGACATTATCTTGAACTTTAGAAGTGCTGAAACATTTAATAGCAAAATATTACTGCCATTTTAGATGGACATCTGTGCTACAAAACAGCAAAGAAGAAGCTTTAAATAATGCATTCAAAGGAGATGATAACACAGGAGAAAATAATATTGTCCAGGAACTGACAAAAGAAATTATATCTGAAGTCCAGAGGATGACTGGAAATGATGTGTGTTGTGACTGTGGAGCACAAGGTGACTCAATTAAGCATATTTCTAATTGGTAAAACTTGTATGTCTCATGAGAGTATTTAAGCTGATGTTTTATGCTTTCACTTTTACTGCTTATGTCACAAAGATTATACACATAGTAGAATATGCTAACAATTTAATCGCGCTACTTTAGTAAAATTGATTTGCTATATGCATATTGTCAGTGGGGAGAAAAGTTACAAAGAAGCTTATTTTTCTCCCGTGTATTTTGCTAATTGTAACTTTTGCTTATATAAATCAGTTGAACTTATTTTATTAGCCCATATTTTACGTAAGATTTAGGTAAAACTGGACAGCAGTAAGATACTTCAAGCATTTTCCTAATATACCTCTCTTCCTCTCTTTCTTTTTCTCTTCTTTTTTTTTTTTTCTAATTTACTTTTTATGTTTGACTTTGAGAGTGAGCCAGGGAATATGTCTAAGACTGTGCTCATTTGGAAAAGAATGCACCTGCTGACTATGGTTTGCAGTGTTGGTTTTGTTGATTGATGATTATTTTCTACTTTAATCCTCTTAAAATTATTTTTTAAATCCTGCTGTTTCCTGTGTTCTTTTATGTTACAGAGGCATTACAGGATTTAGGTTTTTTTTGATCTGAAACTGTAGCTGAAAACATCAGATCTGAAGCTGTATGCACTTTATAAATGGATGGTAACTTCCAGCAATAGATACGGTATAAAACTATGGGAAGAGTCAATCCTGCTGTCTTTGAAGGAGAAGATTCTGAATAGCTACTACCAAACCTTTATCAAATAAATGAATTTCTAAGCTGTCTAAATCTTCAGAAATTAATTATTTGTCTGGAAGATGAGGGAATGTTATAGTAAGAATGCAAAATACCAGGAGAAAAGACAAGCAAGCGTAATGAAAGGAGAGGGATGAGCCTTAGTATCTTTGAAGTAGTTGAATGAGAATCCATTGTAGTGTGGTGCTGTACGTATACTTCAGAATCACTGCTGCTTCACTTAGTCTGAAGTCTGTACTTGAAATAAAAAAAACCCAACCTGTAGGCATTGTTATTTCAGTTTGAACTGCACCTACACCCCCAGTTGAGAATGTGACATCATTATATTGGTGGTGCAAAAATGCAGTTCCTGAAAGCCGTGTGGAGAACGACAAACTGTACTGTTTGAGCAGCTCCCTTGGAGAGTGATGTCCTTTACAAAAAAAAAAATTTGCATCTTCACATCTTTCGCCATTAAAAAAATCCTGGTTTGTGTTTCCCAGTAGAGTAAATGTGAAGACATAAATTAAAAAACCTGATAATTCATGTACAGGAATCTTATTTTACAGAATTTCACTTCTGTATACTACATTTTCTAGAATGAAATAATTACCTGAATAAATTTTAATTATGTGGGTGCTTTCTGTTTCAGATCCTACCTGGCTTTCAACAAATTTGGGAATTCTAACTTGCATTGAATGCTCAGGAATCCATAGAGAACTTGGTGTTCACTATTCCAGAATGCAATCACTTACATTAGATGTGCTGGGAACATCTGAACTTTTGGTAATCAAATTGCTTTTATTAACTTAAAAATAGTACTATAAAATACTTCCAACACAAGTATATTTTTGTCATTTTAATGATACGTTGTTCCAATCTTGAAAGTTGCCTCTGGATAAAAATTATTTAAGAAAGTGTAATCCTTCAAGTTTAAGGGAACCTCCTGGAACATAGTATCTTACTGTAAACTTTGCCTGATCTTAGAATTCAAATTAGTAGAGGCTTCATATTTTTTGTGTTTCCAAGTATTTTTACCCTTGGTTGCTTTTTAAAAGAACACAGCTGTTTGACATATGAATGTGCCTCTCAGATTAAAAATTGAAGGACTTTGCAAATACTTATCCCATTAATTATTTAGCATTATTTTAGAAGAGAACTTTAATCCCCAAAGGAAGAAAATGTATTCAGCTTTGCTACACAAAGACATTACCACATATCAGCTGCTCTGTGACAGTTCATATGTGAGTTCTTACCCAGCACAAAATATTTTGCATTTATTGTATGAACTGGTGTCTTGATGGATTATTCTGCAGTTACTTGTTTGTGTATTAAATTGCAGCTGAAAACTGACATCCAAAAAGCTACCTAATCTGTTCATGATCACTGACATAGTAGCAGAACTAGGAATCAGAAACAAAAAGTCCCAGCTCCCATTTTCCCTTATCCTCCGACTAGTATGTGTGTGGCCAATAACTGAACATGTTTATTAAGTGAGCTGTGGATCTTTTTTTTAACAGCTTGCAAAGAATATTGGGAATGCTGGGTTTAATGAGATTATGGAATTCTGTCTGCCAGTTGATGAGATGGTCAAACCTAATCCAAGCAGTGATATGTAAGTAAAGAGCCAGTACTTCTGAAAAAGACAGGCATTTAATTTAATATTGCTAATGGGTTGTGCCATTATGGTTTGCACCAGGAGGCCATGGAAGATATATGTCTTATATATAGCCTTATAGCCAAGGAGTAAACCTTTTTTCTGATGCTTTGCATGTCTGTTTTATTGAACTTTATCTGATTGTACCTTCCCTAATAGTAAGGATTAGTTTACCAACTCTCTGAATCATGATTTGTGGGACAGAAACAAATCAAACATGACTTGTTGAGAATTTAAAGACATACAAGGGTAGGGATTAAAAACAAAGCTATTAATTTTGTGCCATTTAAATACAAAATAGAAATTTAATTAAGGTACACGTTTTACCTGAAAGATACTGAACACCTAGCGTTTAGAAACTACACCTAGGACTTAAGTCCATAACTACGTGGAATAAAGACAGAACATTTAATTGAATTCCTCGAAAACACTGAACTGTGATGGCAGAGACACAACAAGGACAGCTGCCTACTTGGCTGGATACTACTCCGTCGTAAAAGAGCTAGTAAATGACACAGAAACAAACCCAGAAGAATTGGCTTTGGATGAAGCTGATTTTACATTATCTGGACTTTCACCATTCTGACAGAATCAATGTTAAACAGTTTAAATTATTTTTGACTACTGCTATCAATATTAATATGGAATATTAATAGTAATTAAAGTTACTAATAATTTTACTGAATGCTAAATCAATAGCATAAGAAGACTGGTAATAAATGGTATTTAAAAAAATCATTTAGTTTGATACATCTACATATTAAATTTGGGGTTTTTTAAATGAGAGCCTGAAGACAAACACTTTTTAAAAACTATGAAGGAATACTGTCATATGCTTTAGGAACAAGAGCTATCCATTGATTCAATTTATTATTATTTGGATTTTTTTTCTTTTTGCCCATTACATAGTATCTAGAGGATAAAGTATGGCTTTGCTAAATGTCTTCCGTGCAATGTTGTGTACATCCCAAGAGCTGGTAAGGTGTTAATGCCTTTGGGAGGTGTGTAGGCTCCTGTCCTGCTGTGATAGGAAGAGTAGTCATCATTTGTTAGTTGCATCTCAACAGCAAAAATGATAACTCATGTGCTGATTCAAGTGTACTAAGTTTTCACCTCAGCTTAGAGGCGAAACTAAAAACTCCACTACATCCTCCCTGTCACAGTTGTCACGAAGAGTTACTTTACAGAACATACTTCTGTGAATACAGATCCAAGGCCTGGACAGTCTGTGCTGAGGCATAAGGCAGATTTTTGTATCGCATGCCTTCCATCCCTTTCCAGCATGTGTAAGAGTATAAGTCAGGTAAACAGAAACCTGCCAGGCTGCTGTTAGCAAACCAGCATTATGAAGCTTTGATGAATCTTCTGTACGTAGAGCTGGGTAATCTTGATCTCAACTTCACACCAGAGTTCAGAGGGGAAAATTCATGGTCTGTCTTCATATTGGATATTTGATTCATCTTCTGTAGCTACATCTCATACTGGAAATACAAGACTGCATGTCTTACATGCATATTTAAAAAGAAAAATTATCATAATTAATGAGAAATAGTCTTTCCCAGATTTTATTTCAAATGACTTGCATGTATTTATGTAAATTCTGATGTGTGTCTTCTGCTAAAAGTTATACAAGTAAATTATATTCAATTTCAGGAATGCAAGAAAAGATTATATTACTGCCAAGTATATTGAGAGAAAATATGCAAGGAAAAAGCACGCTGACAATGCAGCTAAATTACATGCTCTTTGTGAAGCAGTCAAATCAAGAGACATTCTTGGATTAGTCCAAGTATATGCTGATGGTGTGGATCTCACAGAAAAAATTCCACTGGCCAATGGCCATGTAAGTGTTGTAAATTTTATTAAACAAATTGTTATATGTGCAATATGCTTTCATTAATTAAAAAGGACTGTTTTTTCTTAATTGAAAATAAGATTTGAAACACTGTTCTGAACACTTGTCCTTTTGGTGATGTAACTTAACAATAACAAAAGAAGATATTAAACAGTTTAATCTAAAATTCTTTCCAAATACTATCATATTTTAAATGTATTAAAAGATTAAACATTAAATCATTCAGTAATCCATTTATTTTCAACCCATTTGTTTGTTTACTTTAAAGGAACAAAAGGGAAGCAATGAATGTCTTCACAAGAGATGTTTTAACGGTAGCATGTCTGAATATTTTGAAATTAAATGTTTTAATTGATCTAATTTATGTCTTAATAAGATTTCTGCTTCTCTGTAGATCAGAAGAAACAAATGTGTTCTTTTATTCTATTCTTAGGAGCAAGATGAAACAGCACTTCACCTTGCTGTTAGGTCAGTTGATCGAACATCCCTTCATATAGTTGACTTTTTAGTGCAGAACAGGTAAGTGTATGGAAAGCTATTAAAATGTTATTGATACTGCTTTTATGTCAAATAATACAAATACTAAATGAATACAAATACTAAAACTAATTCTAGTATTTGCAAATGTAATTTTATTCCTTTAAAATCTTGTAATGAGAGAAGTTTATTAATACAGCGTAGGAAACTAAGTTTAATCAGCTTTCTTCTTCTTTCTTGTACTCTAATAGTGGCAATCTAGATAAGCAAACATGTAAAGGTAGCACAGCCCTGCATTACTGCTGTCTGACGGACAACGTTGAGTGCCTCAAACTGCTGCTGAGAGGGAAGGCTTCTATTGAAATAGGTAAAAGGGTAATGTGTACTTCAATTTAATATTTGCCACTGCTTCAGATAAGAAACAGCAAAGGTGGAATAAGTGCATTTTCTCCTCAATTGTTTATCATAATTCTGTGAATACGATCTTCATTATAAAAAAAAATCAATATTCACTGTTTATTTCAAGTTTAAAATTGACTTATACATTACACTTGCTCTTTAAACAAATTTAGATAAGTACCAAGATTTTCAACTGATACCTTGTTGCTGAGTTTTATACTGCCATTTCATGGCTATCATTCCATATATATGGCATGTTGAGTTGCTAGTGCTTGTCATGTTCAGAGGGTTGGTATGAGGTGGACCTACATATGAAGGAAAGAGATTAATTTTAGAGTGTGTTGGTCTAGTACTTCACTATGTACCTGCAGGTTTGTCTTTATCTTTAGTAATGGACATGTTAATAGTGACACCTATCATAACAACTTTATTTTCTTGCTGTAATATAGCTAATGAATCAGGAGAGACGCCACTTGATATAGCTAAACGCTTAAAACATACTCACTGTGAAGAGTTGGTAAGTGTTGCATCTTTCTGTGTGTTGTGCATTTATAAGCGGAATCATGTTTGAATATTTAACAGTTTACAGTTGAATATTCAATGAATATATTCCAACCGGAATAGTTGTATACTTAGAAATAGTTACATGCTTATATGAAGTTATATGCTTTTAAGAAGAAAATTATATTTCTTTTTAGATGCTTTGGAAATGCTAAACTTCTTGCGGCCAGGGGATGATTCTGTTTGAGCTATTAGTCCTAGATCCACAAGTGTCTGACATCCCATTGAAATATAATCACTAAAGTACATCTTATGGGTGAAGGCCATGGATGAAGGCCATTCTCTTGTTGCCCAGAGAAGTTGTGGATGCCCCGTCATTGGAAGTGCTCAATGTCAGGTTGGATGGGACTTAAAGCAACCTGATCTAGTGAAAGATGTCCCTGCCCATGGCAGGGGGGAATGGATTAGGTGGTTTTTAAATGTCCCTTCCAACTCAAACCATTCTGTGATTCTATGAAGAGATCTCCTTCTATGACCAGGTGACCCGCCTAGTGGATGAGGGAAAGGCTGTGGATGTGGTCTACCTGGACTTCAGTAAAGCCTTTGACACCGTCGCCCACAGCATTCTCCTAGAGAAGCTGGCGGCTCACGGCTTAGACAGGTGTACTCTGCGCTGGGTCAAAAACTGGCTGGACGGCCGGGCCCAGAGAGTTGTGGTGAATGGATTTCAATCCAGTTGGCGGCCGGTCACGAGCGGTGTTCCCCAGGGCTCAGTTTTGGGGCCGGTCTCGTTCAATATCTTTATCAATGATCTGGACGAGGGGATCGAGTGCACCCTCAGTAAGTTTGCAGATGACACCAAGTTGGGCGGCAGTGTTGATGTGCTCGAGGGTAGGAAGGCTCTGCAGAGGGACCTGGACAGGCTG
>NW_008825566.1:3561553-3577119 GCF_000699105.1 Pygoscelis adeliae | reverse complement strand
CCTCCAGTTGCGCCAGGGGAGGTTTAGATTGGACATGAGGAAAAATTTGTTTACTGAAAGAGTGGTTAAACATTGGAAGAGGCTGCCCAGGGAAGTGGTTGAGTCCCCATCCCTGGAGGTATTTAAAAGACGTGTAGATGAGGTCCTTAGGGACATGGTTTAGTGGGCCTGGTGGTGTTGGGTTGACGGTTGGACTCGATGATCTTAGAGGTCTTTTCCAACCTTAATGATTCTATGATTCTGTGAAGTTGGCTACCATCACTACTTTCAGTAAGCAAGAAAAATGGATTAGTGGGGTCAAGGCTTCTTGATAAGTGCATCTGATTCAAAAAAACTGTCATTGCAGTTAATTTCTTTGACTTGCAATTTCTGAATCAAAGCAAATAGGATGTGGTGCTTCTTGTCAGAAAATGGAGAATAGACCTGCAATGGAGAATGGACCTGCAATGGCTAATGAAAAGCCTAGTTGCTTTTGATTTATTTGTGTTGTGTTTGGTCACAGAGCTTAATTCTTTAAACTTACCCCAGTGCAGTACCTTTCCAGATTACTGAGATCTGTTTTTAAAATAAAAGTAGTATTTGTACTTAGAAACCAAGGTTCCTTCTATATGTGGTTTCTGTTTGGTTTTAAATATGTTGTTTTAAAATAAGTACTGCACATAACATAGGTGTCAACAGTCATCCTTCTTTCCTTAGCTTACTCAAGCACTGTCCGGAAGATTTAATTCTCATGTTCATGTAGAATATGAATGGCGGTTACTCCATGAAGATCTGGATGAAAGTGATGATGATGTGGATGAAAAGCTGCAGGTTTGTATCAATATGTTATTATTTTTCTGTACACATACCTGTGTGAGCATGATGTTCATAATGATTTCAATAACACTACTTTTTACTATTGGTGTGAAGACACTGTGAAATGAAGTTCTGTAGAAAAATGTAGTAGCTTAAATATTAGTTCCTTAAATTATAGTTTGTTGTCTTTTTCCTCTTTAATATAAGGTATAAAACATATGACCGTGTGGTGATGATGAAATTACTATTAGCCAGATGTGATATCTTTTTCTTAATGGAGTCAACAGTTTGTTTCAATACATCAGGAATATTTAGATCTGCTGATCGTGAAGCAGAACTAACATGAGCTAGGAAAATTGCCTTTACAAAGAGAGGCACCTTATAGTATCTTCTCATGTTTGTGAAACAGCTCCAGTCGATGGCTTTAATTTTGGAACAGTTTATGCGCTGGCTTGTCTTCAGTGGAACTAAACTTGTACATTAAATAAGCCACATCCATTAATAGCAGAGTAAGGTCTTAATTCTGAATTTTCATGTAAAAATATTTTTGTATTTCTCCCTTTTCATACGTGAAGTTTCTAGTGGTGTTGTGGTGCTATTGGGTCCAGAATTGCAGAACAGTTGGGATTGGAAGGGACCTCTGGGGTCATCTGGTCCAACCCCCCTGCAAAAGCAGGGTCACCTACAGCCAGTTGTCCAGGATCACGTCCAGATGGCTTTTGAATATGTCCAAGGATGGTCATATTACAAGTATTACAAAGTATTCCAGTAGCATAGGAAATTCATTGCATTTTCAAAATTTAATTTCCCAATTTGGGGACCAACTTCAAAAAGTATTTAAGCATCTGAGCATGCAGACAGGGAACAAACCACCATGTTTTGATACCTGAACAACACTTAAAAATGGCTTGGATTTCTAGGGGCCAAGTAATTTGAAATGACGTATAGGCTCCTAAATACTAATGACATTCTGAAACTTTCATAATTTGAAGTATTCCATATAAGTATTGAGCACGTTTTTGTTCTTTTTGTGTGTGCGGTGTTATAATTCCTTATGCCTTTTCTGCTTCCTTTATAAAGTGCAAGGAATACACAACAGGCTTTATATTAGTTAATCTTCAGATGTTAGCACCTTTTTTTCTCTTGAAAGTAGCTAACAAAAACCCCTTTCTCCTCTGCATAATGAAATTTGACTTTTTTCTTTCTACAAGTTTTAGCATTTTAATACTTCTCCTGCAAAGTCCCTCATCTCAGCTAGGGTATGAATTGCTAATACTTAAATAATAACATAAAACCAAATCTTGTGTGTTGGGTTTTTCTTTGTTTTCAGAAATATTAAAGCCTGGCAGTCATAGGTTCATTTCTTTGCCTTCACAGAATGTTTTAAAAATGCTAGGCCATCAGACCATTGAATTGGCGTAATGTTTTGGAGACTAATTTTGACACCAATAAGTTTCCTCTGTTGCAAAATACCCTTTTTGCAAGACCTTGTCTGCATAGGATTCTTCTCCCTGTGTCCTGTCTCTTTAGTCCAAGATAGCTATTACCTCTGGTGCTTGACTTGAACTAGAGTTAGCAACAAAGAGCAAAAAAATGTGTCACAAGCCATTCCTTTCAAAGCACAATTGCTACCTTCTGAGAATTTTCTTAAGATTTTTCTTGAGAATTTTGGTATCTGTGCGAGAATCTGGAATCTGAGCTGCTAAAACCAGTTCTTACGGGTGAGTTTTCATATTATATCCCAGTATTTATGTATTCCTACATATTGTATCAATATCCAGATGATAACAGCAGTAATGATGACCTTTTTGATAAAGCAGCTTGAAACTTTCTGTTATGTCTTAGAGATTTCATTTTTTCCAGCTGTAAAACCTTTTGGATACTTTACAACTAGATATCTATCAAATCCCCTTCTGGGACACTCCAAATTTGTATTTTTGATCTGTTTTTTCCCCTCACTTCCTTCATTGTTGCCAGTTGCCTTCTGCAGTTGAGCGTTCTCTTTTTGGCTAGTCCCTGAGCAACACCTCATATAGGAAGTTACCTGCTACTCAGCAATGAGGCTAAAGTAATGAAACTGCTACTTCACTGCCCGCTATTAATAGACTTATACTACAGGGACTTTTGAAAGGAGACTAAGGACTATTAATCACAGACTAGTGTCTGTGACTACATTGAATGCACTGGTGAATACTGCTGTTGCTTAGGATCACATCAGAGTTCTGTTTATAGATGTAAAGCTATTGGGCTTGTCTCTCTTTCTGGTAAAGCAATTGAATAGATTTTGTAATCTTTGTCAGAAAAGGTCATGTCTGAAATTGAAGTTCTTTTAGTCCAGAATTTTTCATATAAAAGAGAGTCTAACCTGAAAGAAGGCTAAGACAATCAAACTGGTTTCTGCTGCTGTTCCACACCCTGGCTGCCTGGTCCTACCTCATATTTTGCCTCCATTCTGGCACACATTTGTCCCTGTATTGAGTGGTTGCAGTTTGGTAAACCAGTAAAAAGCTATATCAAAAAAACAATAAAGAATTTTCTGCTGGTTTAGAAAGCAGAAGCAAGTGTGGGCTGAAACAAATACTGAAACGAGGACAGTGGAGAGGTCAGAGAATGGTGAGTGTCAGCCAGTGAGGAGTGAGGCTGCTAAGCCAAAGTAAAGGTAGGGATTAATGTGTCTGGCTGTCACGTACATCATTCTGATAAATCTTTGAACTATAATGCTGTGCTATAACATGTCTAAAGGCCCTACATGATCAATCCAGAGTAAGCATTGAATATATTTAGAGGAAAATCGATTGCTTATTTGTGATACTGTTGGTGTAAATCTTTATTCTGCCTAAATGCTATTACTATAAATGGTTATTTTAATTTCATACAGACAGTACGTCAGCAACGTGTTTATCTAACACTATTTCTAAAGGCATATTTATGTTCTCTGAGCTGTGGATTGTTACAACCCATTCCTGTACTAGCCACATGAATTTGTAACTCCAGCTATTTTAATTATCATTTGATAACAATAATTACTATGCTTGCTGTTGAAACAGGAAAAATAATGCAAAGTGTGCATAGCAAGCAGATGACTTGCTGTAAATCTCAAAGACAACTAATTAGATCTCATTTGATAATGTGCATGGGATGAGCAATGTTCCATCCCAGCTGCCAACTGAAGTAATCTCCTGAACTTGTCCAGCGATATAAGGGAGCTAAAAAGAGTTCAGAATAAGTTTTGGCTCCTAATTTGTTGTAGGCTAAGCCACAGGTGAATACTTAGATGCAATTGTGTCTGGTTTTTGAGACCATGGTCATCTGAGATCTAACGCTGCTGAACTTCAGATGAGGTTTAGGATCTTCAGTTGTTTATTGACTTTTGAAAATATTGCCTGGTATTTTCATGCAGGGAAACTTTACTTGATCCAGTCTGAATATCTATATTGACTATCTATAGGAGTATAGTCCTGTGTATATAAGGATACCATATTATACTATAGGAGTATACTACAGGAGAAAATTAGAAAATGAAAATTGTTTTGAAATGCAATTCAATTTGTTAATGTGCACAGTTACTTTGTCTTGAAGAGGGCAGAATGTAGTTTTTAGATTATGTATTAAAAGCAACAAAAATGCATTTTAGAAGCTATTTTTTCTTTCTAGAAACTAATAACTTTCTATCAACTAATAAGTAAAATGAGTACAACTAATGTGGTATCAGTGAGTACTTTTGTTGTTGTGTTTAAGCAACCCAGTCCCAATCGGAGAGAGGACAGGCCTGTCAGCTTCTATCAACTTGGATCAAACCAACTTCAGCCTAATGTAGCATCCTTGGCAAGAGATGCAGCGAACATTGCTAAGGATAAGCAAAGGGGATTTATGCCAAGTATATTACAGAATGAAACATACGGAGCAATACTCAGTGGCAGTCCACCTCCCATTCAGCCTGCAGTACCTGTTACAAGTAGTGCACCTCCTCTACCTCCAAGGAATATTGGCAAAGGTACTAGCACTGGAAAATATCATTGTATGTTAGAAGAACGGGGTCATAACATTCTTTTTATTATTACATTTTTAGGTTTTCTTTTACAGTTATTTTGCACAGGTAAGTATTGGAACAGTTTATTGATGACTTCATTTTATATACTTGAAGTGAATCTGCACAACCTGTTCTGAGTTTGATTTTCAGTATACCTGCAAGAAAGTACACAATCGTGTTTGGGAAAACAATGCCCTGGTAACCTCAATAGAGTTAAACAGTTTATTAAATGGAGGCCTGCAGTCAATTTAGTTCAGCAGTTTTTTTTTTTTAATTATATTCCATCTTTTCATACTTCTCTTTCTTGAAGATGTCGCTGTCAGAGTTCAATTCAAACATACAATTTCAGTAGCATTTGCCTGCTGTGGAAAATGGTTTAAGACCTGGGAGAATGGAGAGTGTATGCAGAACATGAGAGATTTTAACCTTGCAAAGTCTTCTCTTAATAAATATATGCTTCAAGGTAGTTGAAATAAAAGTGTAAGTGTCACGATGTGGAGAACTGGATTATTTTAGAAAACTGGTAGCTGACTGAAAATGTAACTGCCAATTACTGGATATACCCTGATCAGCAGAACAACGTAAAATGCACGTGTCTCATCCTGGTTCAGAAGGGCTGTGTGCTTGCAAAATCTACCATTAAACCTGATGCTGTGAACTTCATTCTTCATAAATAATCTGTTTGGTTCATATTAAAGTAGCACAGAGAAATCTGTACAGGTCCTCTTTGTGCAGTACACGTTTGGTGCGTTTCATTGTTTTAATACCTTTATTAATCCAGCTGCTTTCATGGATGCTAAATTTATGTAAAGTTCAATTCAAGAAAAATGACTATGTAAACACATGATTTTCTGTGGTGCTGTAATTCAGACTCCGTAAGAGGAGATATGAGTGGGGAATGTTCTAGGCATACGTGAGTGGCTTCTGCCTTTGTGCAGGGGTCAGAATGCAAGACTCCATACACCAGTGATTGTGTCTGAGATGGCAAATTGAACATCTGTGTAATATGCAAAGTCAGTTATTGGTCTCAGAGGAATGGCTGCAGCATAAAAGTCAGATTAAAATGTGTTATTGTGGTGGCAGAAAAACTGGGAACAATAGAACAGCATGGTATTGGGTTACTTAAAAAGGGTAGCATGAGACTGGGGGAAGTTTAGCAGCAAATAAAACTTAACCAAGGTGGGATTCCTTTCATCTAACATTTTTGCATGAAGTCCAAGCTTAATATCTAGACACTTTTTTTACTTGATGGAAAGGAATGTTTCCCCCACCAAACAGGAAAATTCACTCAAGCAGCTTGCGTAGTCTGTTTAACTGTTAGATTCTATCTCTAAATTAGTAATACAATTGGATAGTTAAAAAGACTGTTTTACCCTTTGATGTTATTTTTAATCAAGGCCAACCATACTATTTTACCCACTGTTTGCCCTTGATTAAATGACACTTTTCAAAGAGTGTCATTTTAATTTCATTCCCAACCCCAGACTTCTTGGCACCGGTATAGCGCAACTCACGCCAAGAAAGCATGCTGCCTGACTTAGATTATTAGCTCATATTCTTTACTCTAGCAATGTATTAGCCTATTATTTCATATTCTTAGTTAAAAGCTATAATAGTATCGATCGTAGCTTCTCATTGATTGCTGATGTTGTTGGTATTATACTTATGGTATATTATTAGTCCTTTATCCTCTTAGCTTTAGGCTGTTCTCCAAGTCTTCTGAGCCTTTTATGCTTTTCCCTGCAACCTAATATTTGTTCATACCTTACTCTGTTTCATCTTTTCTTAATATGATGCTCATGTGCTGAGTAGGGAGAGGTGGCATGATATGTGCAAAATATTGGCTTTTCATGAAATGGGGAGGCAGCTTTTCAGCATAAGAATGGAGTCATTTAGGAGGCCCCGAAGAAGTCGTACCTTGTAACTGTTTCATGTGACTAGTTATTATAGCTTCTTGTTTGGGTGAAATTCAAAATTGCAGTTTTATGTCAATTCCAAGTCAAAACTGATGCTTCACTTTGAGTCAGCAATGTCTGCTAATGCTCATGTGAGAGTGAGGTCCTTTTCTTGCAGTACCTGAGAGATTACAGCTATCAGTCAGGGATTAAAGAAGTTAGCAAGACTTGCCTTCTGTCGTCTTAGTGAGAAATTTCTGCTTTTTCAAGCATTGACATATTTTAAAGCAATGACTGGAGACAAATTTTACTTAGGTGAAGTGTTAGTAAGACTTCATCCAGAAACTTCTATGTAATTTTTTACACCAGACTCTGATTTCTGCTCTGGCATTCCAGCAGGATGGCAGTGGTTCCTATTGCTGAATGTAGTGGTCTAGCTGCACCATTTTTAAAAGCACGGGTGTGAATATTAACACTTTGTGCTTAGGGTAAGCAATAATAATAATACAGTATTTTCCTCTCTTTTTAGTTCAGCCTTCAGTTCTTGGCAGTGGTATTCAGACAATTTCTTCATCTAATGCAATGTGGAAGACAAATTCTTTAGGAGTGGAAAGTATAAGCAGGCAGAGGTCTTCATCAGATCCACCAGCTATTCATCCCCCTGTGCCGCCATTGCGTGTAACATCTACAAGTATGTTTCCACTTTCCCCTGTTTTCCCTTCTGCTGTATCTAATCATAGTTGGCTTATTTTTCCATTTCCACAACTCATACTTCCTCTTTTGGTGACTGTAGCTTTGGCCTATCGTTCCCATCCAGTAACTTTGTATGAACTGTCTTCTCTGATGTTCCAGTGAGGACTGTATGGTGTAGTGCAGGGTCAACAGGAAATACTATTACTAGAGCTAAAGAGCTCTTCACTTGTGTATATATATAGTTTCAATGCTGCATTTCTCACTAGTTGTAAAGATGAGTGTTACGTGTAGGCCTGGGGCTATGTCTCCACATCGTGCTTGATTCTTGCAGACCGTAGGAATGCAAAAAGATGTTTTAATGCATTGCCAGCTTCTGTTGTGGTGGTTTCAAGAATTTAATAGAAATTTTAATTAATTGCTGAACCTAATGTAAAGTTAGTTAGATGTTAATTGTAACAGGATTTTAAGACATTCCTCTAAATAAAATTTCTTAGATATTATTCACTCAGTTACTTTTCCATAAAACACAAATTGAAGGCCTTGATTGAGCAAACAATATTAGCACTTTATTAAATATATTCTGATCTACTATTTTTAAGAGTACGACTGACTTTGGTAAGAATTTTCTTTGCTTGTACTTTAATGCTTGAATGAATTTAAGTACTTGTGAGCTCTCTGACTTTGACTAGGTGAAACAAAAGGTAAACCTCTTTCCAAAGAGGTCCTCCTTCCAATGGAAGGATTGCTTTCTGTTTAAGTTATTGATTACATGTAGTAAAGCATTTTTCTTGGATGGGGGTAAATCCTGTAACAGGAAAACCTGTGAATGAGAACCCAAGAAACAAAATGGTAAATAGAAATTTAATTTCATTTCACTGTCTAACTTTCTTCTATAGATGTGCTTTCTCCAGCACCACCACCTCCAGTGGCAAAGACAGCCAGCATTATAGAAGCTTTGAACCAGCAATCTAAACAGCAACCAGCTCCTCCACAAACTAAGCCAACCCCACCACCACTGCCCCCACAACCTCCTAGTAGAATCTCTCAAAGAAAGCCTATTCCTGGGTAACTGGTGTCATTTTAGTATTTACTATATTTCATAATTATTAGTAACTTTTCAATTTTATGGTATATAACATACAAGTCATCTATAAAGCATGCATACTTTTGCCAGCGATGTGTTCTAGAGTATGGGAATGAATAGAAGGCAGACACTAAGGGAGCAGGTTACAAGGATTCCCACAGTAAAAACAAGACAGCCTTGTGATTTGATTGTATGACTTGCAGAATATCTACAGAATGCTTAGCCATGATGGAAATAAGAAGCCACAAAGAATAATCCATTTCTTATTCTCATCTAATAACAAAGAAGAGATAATGGGATCTTCTGTCTGATTGTGCCATTTATTGTTCACATGCTTTGCATAGGTTCAGTTCCATTCAATGTTTTCATTCATGGCAGGAGTAGAGAGACCTGGAACAGAAAATATCATTTTTAAATTTGCAGGGAACAAAGTTAGGAGGGACAAGTGTACTGGAAAACAGGATTATATCCAAAGCAGCCTTGAGAAACTGGAGTAGTAGTCAAGTGAGAAGAGGGGTGTCATTCAGTAAGCAACACGTTGTAGTTGATTGTTCTTAAGTACTAAACCGAAGCATGGAGAACAGCAGAGTATGATTAAGCAAAAGTCCTTAAGAGAAGGATCTGCAAGGACATAGTGAATCATAAATAAAAGTCAGGTGACTCATGCTGTTGTGGAAGAGTCAAAGAGAAATAGTATTGTTTGATTATAGCCTGCAAACCGTATGAATTAATCCTTCCAGTTGACTCAACATCAGTAATGCCTCAGCTGGACTACTGTGTTCAGTTTTGGGTATTGCAGTAAAATAAAGATACAAAATAGTGAGGCAGAAACCAGGGGAGATCAATAAGGTAATGAGAAGTCTAGAAAATATGACCTGCGAGAAAAGTTTGGAAGAAATAAGATTCTCTTATATTTTTTAAAAAAGAAATTGTAGCATAGATACACATCTTCAAATATGTACAAAGTGTTGGGTTATGCCATTCCTTTTTATATCTCATGATGGCTCTAAAACAGAAGACTTTTGTTTGAATTGTGGCAAGGATAATTTAGTTAGACACTAGGGAAAGCTTTCCAAAAGTAGGCATAGGGAAATACCATAGTAACTTGTCTGGGAAGTTTTTGGATTCTCTGACGCTGAAAATTTGGCAGAGTACAGCCTGTACAAACTTAGATAGTTGTAAGATACAGGGACATGTATGTGTATAGGTGAGATAAATAATATACGTGGTTGATCCTTTGTGAATGAAAGAGGTAAACAACCTTTGACCTTTGAGCTCACTTTCTAGTCCTTTGATTGCATATACCATACTAAGTAAAAGGGAGAAGCAACTTGCTGAAGCTTGCTATAATATACAGATTAATATGGATACATAATTTTAACAAAGAATTTTAGAACAGCAGTGAAAGGAACTTCAGAACTTAGGAAAAGAAAATCTGCTTTACACAAATAGCAGTCATTGAAGCTGTATTATTCTTCTGCCTTACATTTTTGAATTAAGTGCAACTTACAATTGGTGTAATCAAAAATATGGAAGCAAAGTAGTATTTTTCAAAGCAAAATAGCTGTCACCAGAATATACTGAAGACAGGACAAGAATTTTATAATTTGGAAAATACTCTGTATTGCTGCGGTTCAAGTTCTTGTTTGTTTCTTAAATGGATGAATTTCTAACTGTCTGCACAGGACTGAGAAGTCACCTGGCTTAACTAACAAAGGGCAGCCCAGAGGACTTGGGTCTCTACAACAAACTGGTAATTGTGGTTTAGAGATTTATTTTATTGTAATTAAGCTATCATTATAACAGCCTAAAGGAGAGTGGTTTTGGGTTTTTATTTACCTTACACATTTAAATACAGTCAGTACCAGCATTCTTGTTGTTTCTCCTCTTGATTGTGTAGGCCCTGATGCCTCAAGCTCTTCTGCATGAACAGAGTTATGGGCCAATTAATGTAAATAATGTGGCCGAGTAATAAGAAACAGAATCGCAGAATGGTTGAGGTTGGGAGGGACCTCTGGAGGTTATCTGGCCCAACCCCACTGCTCAAGCAGGGCCACGCAGAGCCAGTTGCCCAAGACCATGCAAAGAAGGCATTCGGTATCTCAGCCTTTTCTATGTCCTGTGTAACCAGATCCCCCATCTCCTTGAGCAATGGGCCCACATTTCCCTAATTTTCCTTTTGTTACCTCTGTATTTACAGGAGCCCTTCTTGCTGTCTTTGACATCCCTTGCCAGATTCAAGTCCAGCTGGGCCTTAGCTTAACTAACCTCACCTAAACCCCACTCAAACAAAGGATGCATTATGAAAACTTTAGTTAGTTTCCTCTCTTGTTTGTGTGTGTTATAAACAAGGTACAGATACACATTTTAGAATAGAAAAATGTGTTTCTAGTTTGAAAATCTAAAGCTCATACAGTGTCACTTTTAATTAAATTGCAAATTGATATTGCTCTTTTCGTGATAATGAACCGAGTTCATTATTCTTTCTGCTCTTTTCATTGTTCAAAGTAACTACTGCTTTGGGACATTACAATAATGTCATCTCAATAAAACATCCAAAGTAAAGTTTGTGTGGATTCTGTGGTGGTTGTAGTGGAATTTCTCCTACCCAGTTTCCCCTTCCACTGTATATATTATGTTCGTTGGTTCTTACTGTGATTCTTTTTTATTTCCCCTTGACATACCCAAGGGGAATTTGATAGTGACTATCTGCCATCTGTGTCAGGAGTCTCCTGTGAAGGATAGAGCATCTTGATAATGATGGCCTTTACTAGGAAAGAAGGGTTCTAAAAGCACGCGGTCTGCAGTGAACAAATGGGGAAATGGGATATTTGGTTCTGCTCTCATCTATTTTATAGGCTTTTTTCTCTTTTAGCATATCTGCAGTATTAAAGGTCTTAGGTAATTGTCTTTGGGAAACGAGGCCTTTTTGGTAAGGAAAAGGATAGAAAAATTCTGTTGAGTTATTTAGAAAGAACCATTAAAAAAATGAAACACTCATGGGATATAAAATTATTTGTATCCTTGAAAGAATAATTAATTTGGTTTCAGTTTGTATCATCACTCTTACTTTTTTTAAAGCATGTCTAAAATTTACTTGTTTTGCTTACCTTAGCAGCAGGAGAGTCTGTATGTGAAATTCCAGTAACACAAACTGGTTCTACAACAAATACTTTGGCACAAATCCAGCCACCAGCACCAATGCCAAGGAAATCACAAATAGTAAGTAGATAATCTGGGTTTTGATTTTACTAAATCTTCCGCACTCTTATCAAACATGCTTGTTGACATAATAGTGTATCCTGTTGTGGAGAAAATGTGAGAATCATGAAAAATACAAAGCCTGTATCCTGTGTTAAATATGTGCATGACTTGTACTAAATATTTATGAAAAGTTTTCTTTTCTTGCATTTCCTATATGATAGTATGTGATTTTAAATTTAAAGAAAAAAAAAAACGCAACAAAACCCAAAGAGAAACCAAAGAAAAGAAGCATGGATTCTTTGCTTGTGTCCAGATGTGACCAACACAATCCACAGAATGTATGGTTTGACTTATTGAAGGTAGGTAAGCTTGATAAGTGAGTCACTTGTAGGTGAGCTTGGTGAGTCAGTCACTTGTAGATCATATGTAACTTCATTGTTAAACTTCAGTGAAATAAACCATAAGGGAGCTTTTGTGCTTACTTTTATAATGGAAGTAGATACAGTTGCTCACGTAGGTAGATCAAATGGCTTCAGACAAGACTAGTAAGAGTCAAGCTCAAAGCAAAAGAAATTGGTTCTTTGTGCAGTTGGTTCTCTTTGCATCTCTTTGTCATGCATTCACTGGATGGCAGGAGAGAAATCTCTTGGTAAGTACACAGAAACCACATCTGACTTGAGACATCCCCAACCAGAAGGTGGTTGAAGGGTGAAGGGGAAGGCTGGAAGTGTTGGGCTGGAGGTATTGTATATTCTTCTTCTCCACCCTCCCCCAGCCTTACAGTGACTGTTAGAAAAGAGGTACTGGGTTTTCATGGACTCTTGATCCAATTGTGTGGCCTTTTTATACTCTGATTTATTCTTATTTATAATCTAGGACCATGAATGCTAACACACATATTAGTGTCAATACCTCTATTCTTATACTGGTGTAGGTACATGGATGTATTTTCAGATGTCAGTTGAGCTGTTATGTTATGTGTAGTTCAGCTGGGTCTTTGGTCCTTGCTCAGATTTTATATTGCTCTCTTATGTGATAGACATAAAACATCCATATGCTTGATCATGACAGTATTTCTCTGCAGTAAGCAAATCACAATATAGAGAGTCCATACTTTTTGAGTGACTAGTTCTGGGCTGTTTCATGCTTTACATTCCGTGTAGGAGCGTGGTTCAGTAGGTAAATAATAAACTGAGCGGTGGGAGACATGCTGTTCCTGCATCTGCCGTTGTCTTATTAATGGGCTGTAACGAAAAGACCTGCCTTCTTCAGTCCTCTGTCTCTCTCCCTTCACCCATTTTTCCATAACCGTGTGTACTGAAACAGTAACTCTCCAGGATAGACTTCAGTGTGTTTGTGTGCATAGCCTTGCACATTTGTCTTGAGCTCTTAGAACTCCTATTAGCTGTTTCTCATGTGATAATGCCGAAAAGCCACGGAGACATCTGGAGTTCATCTTGCATTAATTAGGAGTATAAAATCTTCTGTTTTCTTGCCTCCCCCACTCTTGTTTAACCAAGTTACTGTCTGTCTTGCATCAAAATAACTTTCACGTCCTAGGCCACAATAAAATTAAATGGTCTGATTAGTGTAAAATGGAATATCTATCCCTTTTGCTTACATGCACTGAGGGAATTGGCATATTTAGTCTGTGAAGCTGTTGGACCCTGATCATGGTTTCTGTTGTGTGTTCTGGGATTCAGGTGTGAGCACTGGATACATCCTTTCAACACATCTGTCAGTTCTGAAACAGCTCCTTACCTGGTTTTCTGTATAAATTAAGGTTGTAGGAGTTCTTTATGTTGTTCTCTCCTTCTTTGTTTTATAGGACAAATTGCTTTATTTAAGAGTGAATGGAGTATCCTGGCTGCTTTTTTGGAACAGCCACAGT
Organism: Pygoscelis adeliae; assembly: GCF_000699105.1. Lineage (NCBI taxonomy): Eukaryota > Metazoa > Chordata > Aves > Sphenisciformes > Spheniscidae > Pygoscelis > Pygoscelis adeliae. The sequence goes on along the minus strand of NW_008825566.1, from coordinate 3,563,527 downwards.
GTCTCCACAATTTAATATTAATTGCACATAATATGAAGAACAAATCTGACTCTCCAGATGTCTCTAGGGCTTCAGTAGGGTGAATTTTGTGAGACTGAGAAAATCAGCTGGATGATTTTGTTCTTGTCATAGGACAGAGAAGTAAGGGAAACCTGGCTCAGGGAGTGTGTGCTAGTTAAGGTGCTTTAGCTAAATCAATCTAGCTAAAGCATCTTAGCTGAGATTTAGTCAAGGGCCCCTCAGCTAAAGAGCTTTAGCTAGATCAGTCTAGCTAAAGTACTTTGGCTAAATCACTCCATTTAGCCTTATACTCCAGCCTTTTTTGCTAAGTCTTTACCCTGCCAGAGAATCCAGAGACCAGCCCAGATTTAGGAAATGATGGCAGAAGTGCTCCTTGAGTAAAGAAAAAAGAGGTCTAGTTGTACATGGACATGTAGCTAGTGGCTTATCTTCTATACAGTGCATTTGCCCAATAGCCTGTTTTTCAGATGGAAATTCCTGATGCATCTTTTTTTTTTTTCCTTTAATGTATGTTTTAGATTTTTGAAACCATATTGTAGATACATGGGAAACTTTCCTGGAAGATTTTAGTCTTCTGGGAATGGGATCTATTTTAATTTCCTTGCTTTCTAAAGAACAAGAAATACCTGTAATTACTGCACTTTGAAGTTAGTAATTATATCACTGTTGTACTGATGTGAAGCTTTTCCCTCTTGACCTAAAAGGTGGTTGTGGTTCAAACTGTAGCTTGACTGAGATGGAGCATCTGGCAAAATTGCTATGATGCAGTGCAAGGCTGCCAGCTCCCAGGGGTGTGCCCCACAGGTAGAGCCTATGGGTATGCCTGGTCTGGGCAGGTCAGGGTTTTTTATACTAAAATGCAAATAGATGCTTACAGAGGAGCATAATGACCACACTCCCTCCCTCCTTCCCCATCCACATCCCCCTTTCTCTGCATGGTCCTCAGCTCTAACAAAATGGGACATTAAGAGGCTGTTGGGCAGTACTATCCACAGCAGAGCATTTTGCTGGTGGAGAGAAGTAGACTTGTGGATGGAGTCTCCTCCCCTTACAAGCTTCCTGCTCCATGGCTGACCTAACTAGAGACTGGGACCAGTCCCTGGGGGACTCCAGGACGGTGATGAGACCTTCTTTTCCTTATCCCATCTGGAGCCTCTGTCCCAAACACCCACTGCATTAACAGACGTCTCTTGACCTAAATGGCACTTACAGCTCTGCTGTGGCATCTTAGGGTAGAAAGGAGAGATTTTTGCTGGCTATGGCTGGGCAAACTGGGGAAAAGGGTGGACTCAAGGTAGAAAGCTTATGCTTTGCCTCCAGGTTCTGTGCTTCTCCACTCCTTGCATGGAAACACTATGTAGGTAGCATTATTGTTGGTCTGCAACAGAGAATGAGGAGGCTGAAAACAAATGCAGCGGCAGACTGGGTTGCACTGGGAGGGGTGTGAGATTAGGATGGTGGATACTGTGATACCAGAGCAAAACAGTTTCGGCATCACTTCCAATGGAACACAACTAGGATTGGAGTCCCACTGCAATATTGGAATATTGCAACTCCTTAGTAAACTTTCCTATTGGAAGAGTTGACAAACTTCTCCTGTGGCTTGCAGCCCTGAAAGCACTACAGAGAGGTAGAGGACATTTTGGAGGGTTTGTACACTGCTGAAATGGGTTTAGCAAATTAAGAAGGGGCATATTGGCAGGTGGCTCAGGCCTCTTTCTGATAAAGCTGCTGCTGTTACACTTGCTGTGTAGCACTTGATCTTGATCACCCCATCTTCTGAATAACGTCATACTTAGAATCACAGAATCATAGAATCATTAAGGTTGGAAAAGACCTCTAGGATCATCGAGTCCAACCGTCAACCCAACACCACCATGCCCACTAAACCATGTCCCTGAGCGCCTCATCTACACGTCTTTTAAATATTTCCAGGGATGGTGACTCAACCAC
>NW_008825566.1:3548602-3560656 GCF_000699105.1 Pygoscelis adeliae | reverse complement strand
TTTCCAGCCACTCTTCCCCAAGCCTGTAGCGCTGCATGGGGTTGTTGTGGCCGAAGTGCAGGACCCGGCACTTGGCCTTGTTGAATCTCATACAGTTGGCCTGGGCCCATCGATCCAGCCTGTCCAGGTCCCTCTGCAGAGCCTTCCTACCCTCGAGCAGATCAACACTGCCGCCCAACTTGGTGTCGTCTGCAAACTTACTGAGGGTGCACTCGATCCCCTCATCCAGATCATTGATAAAGATATTAAACAGAACTGGCCCCAATACTGAGCCCTGGGGAACACCGCTCGTGACCGGCCGCCAACTGGATTGAACTCCATTTACCACAACTCTCTGGGCCCGGCCGTCCAGCCAGTTTTTGACCCAGCGCAGAGTACACCTGTCTAAGCCGTGAGCCGCCAGCTTCTCTAGGAGAATGCTGTGGGAGACGGTGTCAAAGGCCTTACTGAAGTCCAGGTAGACCACATCCACAGCCTTTCCCTTGTCCACTAGGCGGGTCACCTGGTCATAGAAGGAGATCAGGTTGGTCAAGCAGGACCTGCCTTCCATAAACCCGTGCTGGCTGGGCCTGATGCCCTGGTTGTCCCGCACCTGCCTTGTGAGCGCCCTCAAGATGATCCGCTCCATGATCTTCCCCGGCACTGAGGTCAGGCTAACAGGCCTGTAGTTCCCCGGATCTTCCTTCCGGCCCTTCTTGTAGATGGGCGTCACATTGGCCAGCCTCCAGTCGTCCGGGACCTCCCCCGTTAACTAGGACTGCTGATAAATGATGGAGAGTGGCTTAGTGAGCTCCTCCGCCAGCTCTCTCAGCACTCTCGGGTGGATCCCATCCGGCCCCATAGACTTGTGAGTATCCAGATGACGTAGCAGGTCGTTGACCGCTTCCTCTTGGATTATGGGGGGTTCATCCTGCTCGCCATCCCTGTTTTCCAGCTCAGGGCGCCGAGTACCCTGAGGGTAACTAGTCTGATTGCTAAAGACTGAGGCAAAGAAGGCATTAAGTACCTCAGCCTTTTCCTCATCCTCGGTGACAATGTTCCCCCCCGCATCCAATAAAGGATGGAGATTCTCCCTGGCTCTCTTCTTGTCATTAATGTATTTGTAAAAACATTTTTTGTTGTCTCTAACGACAGCGGCCAGGTTGCGTTCTAGCTGGGCTTTTGCCTTTCTCATTTCCTCTCTGCACGACCTAACGAGATCCCTGTACTCTTCTTGAGTTGCCAGTGATGTAGAGCTCTGAAGACAGGTTTGGATGAGCCAAAATGGAAGATTGCTAAGGGAAACCTGGCTAACACTGGTGGCGCAGTGGTTCTGAAAGGCTTTGGATACTGCCAAATTCAGCCTGAAGCATGAGCACCCAGCATAAAAGATGTAGCTGAACTCTAACCTATGAAAAATAGTGGTTGGAAGCAGTTCTGAAGCTTTCTTTAGATCAACTCCAAGTCTATTCTGTCTCTTCCATGCTTTATTATTAATATTTACTTACTTTTATGTTTCAGTCAAAAACTAAACCCAAGAGAGTAAAAGCAATTTACAACTGTGTAGCAGATAACCCGGATGAGCTAACTTTTTCAGAGGGAGATATTATTGTAGTTGATGGTGAAGAAGATCAGGAGTGGTGGGTGAGTATTTTGCATTTTCCATCAACCTACTTTGAAAGAAATAAATGAAATCTAGAGGTTGACACTGACTTCAGATCTCCTGTTGGGTTTTCAAATAACAAGAAAAGTTTCATCTCATGTAAACCTGATTCCAGAAATTTCTTTTGTTTAAAAATCAAACTTCAGATAAGTTTTTTGGCTTTTCTCATTAAAAAAAAATAAAAATCTGATTACTAGGGTTCACAATATACAGGGGACATGGTCTGTGTGATTCAGGAAATTCTTGGGGGGTGTCAGCAGTTTAAGAATCTGCTACTATTTCATCTCCCTTGAAGATGCTGTGTGGTGGGCCTGAGAAGACAGCTTTAGGACAATTGTATTGTCCTAATTCTTCAGCTGACTGAGACTGAGAAATGGTCTATTTGAGCTGGAAAACAGCCTCAACTATGTACACTCATCAGCTGAAGCAAAGTCTTGGGAAATTGTTACGTGTGAAAACACTTGCCTTGCTCTGTTAGCTAGTGAGGAATAGAACTTCAAATTGCATCTACATTGACAATAATGCTGTATAAACACAAATAGATTCATGTAAAAGCCAGAACTGTTGAAGCTTGATCCATGCTTTTACTTTCCAGTGATTGTTAAGAGGGAGAAGCAGAAGCAATGTAACAGCGGCAGAATATGGGCTGCCAGGCATTGCAGAATGCGCTGAAATAATGTAGCAATGGTACTGCATTAAGAGGTGTTACTTTCAAAGAACTGGATAAAACAGAATTTGAAAAAAAATGTCTGTAGCTGAATAACAAATGCACCTTGTAGGACTGAATTTTCTGGTCATGTTTCCTGTTGGCAGAAGAAAAAGACCACCACTGCAGAAAAGATGTAGGGAGAGGCTTGTCGTGCTACAGGCAGGAAGGTCACTGGTATTCATTTTGGTGATACTGAGATGCCTTTTTGAGATTAACTTGAAAAATATCTGGACTCTTTCAGATTGGTCATATTGATGGAGACCCCAGTCGGAAAGGAGCTTTCCCTGTATCATTTGTGCACTTTATTGTTGACTAAATTGCTACTGATAAGTGGAGACATTTCTCATTTCCAGCGGTCACAGAAATAAGTTTTGCTCTATTTCATTTCATCTACCTGTCTGCAGACACCTTGCCAGAGCACTGCCCAAGTCCTAGGTACTGTAGCTTACTTTTTTATTGCCATTGTTCTGATTTTGGGACTTTTAAAACTTTTTTTCTATGTGAAAACTTCTCATGAGCAGTTTACACTTTAAAAAAAAACAACTTTTCCTGTATTTTTCAAGGTGAACTGAAAAGCTTTAACAATCAAAATCCATCTAAGTGTATGAACATCACAACATTACGAATATTCTTTTCAATCAAGTCACTGTAATTTTATTCTCCCTTCCGTAACATGACAATACCACAGTTCAGCATTGCTTCCCCAGTCAAAGAAACTGTGTGCATCTAACAGGGCAGTGAATTTATCCAATTCTCGATACCATTATTTGAAGTGTTAGAACCAAAATATGCAAGCTGCTGCGTAGTTCTAAATTGGACTCATTCAGCATCTTGCCGTGCTGGCTGTCATCCAGGATGTCAACTATTACGGAAGAAACTATTTTAATCGGGTGTCTTTGGCCAGGTAAAAGTGAAAAAGTATTTCAGTTTACCACAGGAGAAACTTCTTTCTTTCAGAATGGATGTAGATATTTGCTTAAAGTTATCTGAAATCTGTGTTAGTCGTTGAACTTTCTAGTTCTAATTTTGTGAGCTTGAGACCGTTTCATTTTTCTATGCTGCACGTGTGTGGAACCTGTTTTTTGAATGTTCTTTATGTATGTTACATCCATTTTGGTCATTGAACGTGACTACTGCTGGTTAACTCAACTATGGCAATATTAACGAGTTACTACATTAACTCAAGGATATGAAAACTGCACTTCCTGAAATGTACTTAACTATGATGATGGATTGCAGAGCATTTCTTACACTTTGTCTCATTATAGTGTTTAGACTTTGTTTTGGAATTCTTGAATTTTCTTAAATCATCCAGCAATGTGTTCACACAGAACATATTTGGTGGAACATTTAGATAATTATCCTTGGTCAATAAGGTATCACCTCACAAGTATACTACGTTATGTTCTGTTTTATAAAAGTTGTGTGCCACTACCTTGCAAACAATGAGAGTTTGCTAACGCACTCTGTATTTATATAATATACCCGCATATATGGTAGCTACACTGTTGTTAAATTTGTTTTACTAATTTGTGAACAAAGGCTAGGCCATGGACGGTTCCCAGTTGGTTGATGGAATACAAAACACCAATACAAATCTGACGTCATTTTGATGTTTGTATATTGTGAAATTGTACCAGTTTTTGCTTATGCTACAGGAAACAACTGATGGCATAGGATGAGAAAAATCAATGTCTAGGTCACATTGGCTTTGATCACGTTTTGTGAATATTGTATCTCTAGATTTATCAAGAGAACTTTGAATTTCTGACAAATGGTGTTTAAATTGGCCATTTCATATTGAGCAGAATGGAAAATAGGCCACCACCATATGCTTATTTGGAGAAAACTCACATGGCGTTAGTGCTGGAAGAGCAACACTGATCTTACCTTGTATCGCCTTTCCTAAATGGTACAGTTGGTTGATAGCCTCTCAAATGTGTAGGTACAGCCAAGTATACGTGTAACTTTCATTTTCTAGATGCTGTTGCTGCAGTATAAAAGGGGAACAAACTGGAATGTTTCAAGATATTTTTGTTGCAAGTTGAAGCAGATTAGTCCGTATTTTCAAAGTTCCCAGGAAAATGACAGAGTAATAGTTTAGCACTACAGTTTTATTCACTTACTGATATGTTCAGTTTGCAACACTATTTTGTATGTTTCTATCCCTGATAGAGTCTAGAGAGTAAATGGGCATATTATTTTGCACAGATCTCCTAATGTACAGTATTTTTAACACAGAATCTTATAGTGTATGTAACAACTCGTAAAGTTAAACAATGATGCAAATTTTCCTTGAGTTCTGCTAGAAGAGGAATACACTTTAAAATGTCACAACCTCGTTCACTGGTCACTTAGAAACCAGGAAACTTGTCGAATACAACTTAATGGCACTAACAGTGCAGACAGATAAAATCTCGCGGACCAATAAAGAGCAGCTAAGCAAAATTTATCCCTAGATTTTTCAGTGTTTCTTAAAGTTTGCTCCTCTGGCAGAGGAAGAAGAAATTCTAGAGCCTGTAGATATCTATTTATAATATAAAATCAAGAATTTTAAGTCCAAAATTTTGGCATATTTCATACAACTTTTCAAATCTGATTAAAATAATGATTCAAAAAAACCTGTTAATAGACAGACTATTAGGTTGCTGTGTTAACTGTTTAAAAAGGAGCAAGTGACACTTAAAATACAGCTTAGAATGCTATGAGATGTATAATATTCAATTCAGTTGTTTTTATTTTGTTTAGTTGCAGAGCAACTGTATATATTGTATAACCTAAAATCAACTCTTATTTTCAATGTCCTGGATGCAGTGATTTATAATTAGAGCATGATTAATAAATTTTACTCTTGTTAACCAGTCAAATGTCTGGAAAAATAAAACTACTTTTAAAATCACTGGCTAATTCTCTTCTGTTACTCTGCAATGCTTCAGCAATATTGTTCTTTTCAATGTGTAAAATGAGAAATACGAAAAAGTAGCACTTGAGCAAAAAAAAAAGTACATCTTGTGGATTTTTAGTTGAATGTAGAAACGGCATAGATGTCACACCTAAGATTAAATTAGAAGTGTACAGCACCAAATGACTACCTATTATCACTTTGCTGTTGTTCTGTTCTAATATCTATGTTACACAGAACTGAAGTCTATGTTGACAAATCATTTTTCAGACAAAGAGATAGAAGCACATGTCAGTTTTATTTTACATTCCTACAATATTGACATTAATATACAAAACACGATTTAGGGAAAAAAATGTTAAATATAAAATTCTGCATTGTCCTGGAAACTGAAGATGGAATAATTTCTTCAAGTCGTGTTTGGGGAATGACAAAGTACCATGTGCAAGGTTGCATGGCTCTTCTTTGCACAGCAAGTCCTTTCTAAGTTTGTGTGTAGCTGCAGCCAGTCTGTGGTATCACAAAGGAGCCCCATTTCCTCCTCACACAAAGGCCTCTTGTACTACACCATCATGTGCTGCTGAAGAAAATCAGGACTTCTCCGACATTAGAACTGAATCGAAGGCTGTAGATAACACTTTGCAAATAGCTTGTGCTTGTTCCTAGAAAAATCCACACACGCACATTAACACTTTCTGAAGAACTTCTAAACGTCTCAAAACCCATTTAAAGCAGAATGTGACCGTTATCATTCTTTTGGCAGAGACATGCAAAATGGAGTAGCACAAGTGAGATTTAATTTGATTTCCGTGGTCTGCAATGACATGTGGGAAGCTGTTTTAAATGAGCGCTTTTGAAACAAGTCAGAGTTGTTTGTTAGCTTTCATCATAGCATGACACTAGCATTCAGAAAGTCAGTTCACGTGTTCCCCCCGTGCTGCTAAGGGTGTGTGTCATATCATAGTATCTTGACAATGAACTCTCCTACTCTTAAGAGGAGATCACTTCCCTTGCTTACAAATACGAATGCATGCTCTATTACCAGAATTGTTACTCAATCCCTCCCTGCTCTGTCCGATCTTAAGAGGTTTGGTTTTGTCTTTGAAAATACAAACGGAGGATTGTCCTTAGCAGCTATGATTGCAAAGAGCTTTCTCAGGCCGATTTTTCATTGGTGATTTTAGGGAATGTAGGTATTTTTCCTCAAAGCAGATCAAGTGCAGTCAGCAGGGCTTTTCTCCCCTCCTCAGCCAGGGCACATTTATACTCTTTTTAACTGAGCAATCCCCTTTCTGCCAAAATGCCTTCACAAGGGCCTTGGGTTTCAGAATCTCCCTTTACAATCAACATACTGATACCTAAATTAAATACTGTAAAGATAAACTCTTACCAAACTATTGCACTGATATACCCAGAGGCTGCATTCTTCAGAGGCTGCATCTGTTGTCTTCAAAGCCAGTAAACTTTTTCCTGCTCCCAGACCATCATCATAGCAGACCATCCGTACAATTAAATAGAGAGCATGCCTATGTAACACATCCTGAAACCATGTGGCAAATAAAAGTTACTCTGGAACTGTGCAACAGCGATTTCAGTTTTCCACCTGCTTTAGATTCTCTCTCTTACAAAAGAATACTAAAGATGTATTTACAGGAGAAAAGTATTCCTTGGTAAAATTATAATTTTTTAATTGAGAGTTTAGTCAAGATTTAAAAAAATAAGTGCTGGTTTAACACAATTTTAGCTTTAATTTTTGCTTCTATTTTAGAATCGCATTCGTATGTGGATGATATTCCTGGCCATACTACGAAAGCATGCATTTGTTTCCCACCTATCCTCACTCACCCACTATGAGTAGGGTAGGTGGTACACTCTGTTCCTACCTCTGGCACAGAGGTAACTTAAAACAACTTTTTACTTTTCCAGTATTCTTCCAGACAATCCCCTGTCTCAGTTCTGGGAAGGGTACACACACAAGAAACTGTTCCCAGAAGAGGGTATGGACAAGGTTAGTTGCTTTGGGGTGGAGGGGGGATAGCCATGTGGATACAGCCAGGCCACTTGTGGCCTGAACCACAGCATGGGTCTTGACTCTTGCAGAGATCTAGTCTGGGAGACTTCTACTATGCACCGCAGACCTACCCTACACAAAGCCTTTCTTCTGAAGCCATCCTACCCAACCAATAATATTCATCTGCTTTATTCCTGTCATACCACCTCTAGGGTCTTATGACTTCAAGACAGCTCTTTTTCTACGTTCATGGCATCAAACACCTTGTCCCTGTCAGTAGCTGAAGGGTATAAAGAAACGTCCACTTCTATACAGAAGCTGTAAAAATGGACAGTGAGCTTGATGCCTGCTGTGAAACCCTCGAAGGAGAGCCCTCTACCAGACCTCCTAAGTTCCCCTTGCTGAAAAACATCTCCATGCCTGACATTCACTCAGCAATCGCTCACAATTATTCATACCATCACCAACTATCACACCATGCTGAAGGCAGCTGGAGCCGACGCAGAACTTACTGGATCAACCCTCCAGTCTCTGTATGAAAGATGCCAAGATTTGCCTCCAAATTGCTTGTAACTTTTTAGAGTTACTTGCTTGGAACTTGCTACAGTGCTAATGTGCGTGTGGATCATCACTGAAAGAGGGAAGATAGAGTTCCCCCTGTAAATTCATTTCCTTCCCTCCTTCCAGTATTTGGCTATGAGGGGATTCTGCAGTTGAGAGAGAAATGAGATGGCGGATGGACAAACTGTGCCATACATGTATGTACATATATATAATGTACAAATACACGCAAACAGAGTGTGAAGAAGGCCAAAGCCTCTGTGTGACTTTTATAAATACTTCACCTTTGGTTTCTAGTGGTTGCATCCACAATGGAAATGTATCAATGAATTACACATCTGTAAATATTTCAGTCAAAAATTTCTCAAATGTTGGCTGAAATCCACAAGGAAAACTTTTGTATCCTTCACTCAATTCTCTTTTTAGCATCTGAAATAAATAGCTGCCCATTCACCTGCAAAGGTATCTACAAATCACAGAATTCTCACCTTTCCCCCAAGTCATAAAAGACTGAATTCTTTGTATGAATGCAGATAAAACCTTTCCATCTTGGAACTCTGTGAAAGAGTTAGGTGGACTAACACACTAAAGGACAAATTAAATGTCAACAGTGACACAGATGCAAAAATCCAGAATTTGGGAAACAGAATGCAATGCAATAAAATGCCAGTACAAGCTAGCTTAATCACAGAAGGCTTTATCAGCTTGTGCATGCTTTCAGCTTGAAGCCAGAAGAATGATGGATAAAACTCTTAAAATTACCTATTTGATCTTTATCAAAGTACAAAGGAATTTAAATAATAGTGTAACCTATGTTCTTAATGAGAATTAAGAATTTAGGAGGACAGCAAAAACAGAATCCAAAAGAATTCAAAGTTTGCGCAACAACTACTACACTTCTTCCCACGCATTAGAAACAAGTGTTTTATTTTCTGAAGGGACCAAAGGAAACTTTTTGGCTCTCTTCAGAGTATTCGGCTATGGAGCAATGCTATTCACCATCCTCATACTTGAGGCTTTTATGAACACGCATTGCTGGGTTGTTGATGGGTCATGACTTCATAAGGCCAAGTATTTATGGTATCTGGGGCTCTGAGGGCAACCAGAAGGAAACCACATGGCTGCAATACAAAGCTACACAAAGGCAACTGGAGGGCCCTGGGGAAGAGACCGGATTTTTATTTTTAGCAAAAAAGCTACTTGAAGTGCACTAAAGGAAAATAACCTGCATGTAGGAAGTGATGCAAACAAAAAACAGGCTTGATCAATAAAGTGGAATCATGAGGCTTTAATGCTGGAGTGAACTCCCACTCTTGGATTAGGAGTGCAAGGCTGGAACTTCAAAGAGGAAGACAACTCAGGTATTCTTGAAAAAAACATCCTTTGCTTTTTCCTCTCCACAATAACATCAACAGGAATTGAATTACTAACTCAGGCTGAGGAACCTATGTCCTGGCCACCAGTCATGCTACTTTTCCATGTGAGAGGATGGCAGGACAGCCACAGAGAAAGGAGGATGTGCCCAAAGAGCACAAAGGCTTGCTTGCCTTTTGCCTGGTGCTCTATCTCGAAAGGAATGGATTCTTGTCATAAATCCAACCAGGAAAATACAGAGAGCCCTGAGGAGATACGACATGAAGCAGTGTCACTGTGAGAGCTTTTTTTTGTTTTACTTTTGCTTAAAGCCGGAAGTGACACTTTGGTCACACAAATCATCTCTCAGAGAAATAAATGAAAGCACTTTTCAACTCTCACCAAAGAGACAGTTTGTTGTGAATCACTTACATACTGATCAGATGTTGAAACTTTAATGCCATATTTGGAAACTCCCATAATAAACTCCTCTTCACCTGGAACAAAAGGTAACTTTCCATCTTGCTTTGGAGGGAAACAAACAAAAACCTTTAGTGCAGACAGAAGAACGTGAACAATGAAGATGCATAATAGAAAATGTGTTTATGTATACTTCAGTCCACTGGATCAGCAACATCACTAACCCTGCTCATACCCTGCTGTGTGGAGTTTGCCTGCCACTCCTGCACTCATCTAATCCCTTAACTTTATGTGAAATGTATTCAGGGGAGGTTTAGACTGGACATTAGGAAGCATTTCTTTACCGAGAGGGTGGTCAAACACTGGAACAGGCTTCCCAGAGAGGTCGTCGATGCCCCAGGCCTGTCAGTGTTTAAGAGGCATTTGGACAAGGCCCTTGATAACATGCTTCAACTTTTGGTCAGCCCTGAAGTGGTCAGGCAGTTGGACTAGATGATTGTTTTAGGTCCCTTCCAACTGAAATAGTCTGTTCTGTTCTATTCTAAATATTACATGATTCATCTGTAATTTATCATCTTGGGGGGGCAGTTTGACCCTGTGGTCAGATCAGATGGGCTGAAAAATAATGCATGCCCTGTCATGCTGTGCTGACCCTGGGTGATCTATGTTCCACACTGGCAGCAATTCTGTTACTTGGCTGTAAAAATAGTTTTAGCATATATTCAGATACTTGAAATGTCAAGTTGCTCTAAGATAAACAGACATTCTGTGCTTTTAAAGACACAAACAATCAGCTACCTAATGAGAACAACCAGTTACGGCTTTTAGTACAAAAATAAGTACAAGTAACCACAGTTTGGCAAGGATGACCCAAATATTATTCAGGTTCTTTGGTCACAGGTTCGTAAGTGATTGTAAGCAGAAACTTGACATTTTCCTCTATGGGAAAACTTCTACGCTAGTGAGGAAATCTGGGGGAGATATTCTTTCCTGGATACTAATCCTAACAGTGCTGAAGACAATATAACAACTTTCAGTTGGGATACTTGTTCAGTAAAGACTCATGAAAAGGGCCTTCGCTCTGAGTCTGTTTCTTCAGAACGGCTTTTTCGGCGCATCTTCACCAGTTACTGAATAGGATGGACTTGAGTGTGACAGCTTTTGAGATTCATAGCTTCATGTTTTTTAAAGTAAGCTACTTTATTCTAGTAAGTCTAAAATTTACAAAGAAAGATGTCAGATCATGTGATAATATGAAAGAAATACACCTAAGCTTAAGATGTTCTGGCGTTGTTGGTATTGTCTTTTGTAACCCACTTACTTACCTGTGCAACATCTATGTAATTTATCAAGTCCAATGGCCCTTCAAGATTTTTGCTCTCATTATACTTCAATTTTTCAATGGCGCCAACATATTTAACTCTGAATTCTGCACACGTATCAGAATTACTATTGCTTTGTCCTGCAATAGAATAAAACAAAGCAATCCTGAAGAATTCCAGAACAGTAATGCTATTCTAATTGGTGTTAATGGGGCTAACTTATTAAATTCCATCATTTTTGCAGACTTTCATCAAACACTTAATCTTACCACAGTGTATTAACTCCTCTCTTTAATGACCTGTCCTGGGTTGATTCAGAAGAGCCCTTGGTAAAGGCAACAGTTTTATATAAATCCATGATACACCACTGTTCATACTAATTCAAATTTGGAGTTAACAATCTTAAATCAGAAAACATAGAAAAGCTGGTTCTACTTTTCTGTATGTATATTCGTTTTAAATGAACTGTTTGGTCCAACAGTGATGCGCTGTGATCTGGTGAGCAAGAACAAGTAAAATCAAATCTTATTTCCATTATTTCAGTGCAAATGTAAACTTAGAAAAGCAGGAAACATAGCTTCCAAAAAGTTATACAAGATTTATGCTGCGTAAGAGACTAGTAACACAACTAAGCTTTTCTTACTCAGATGCTTTACTTCGAAAAGAGTGACTTAATCCTAGGTGAATCATTAATAATACTTTAGAAGCCTAGAGCTATGCATGCATTAGTCAACAGGCTAACAGATTCACTCATGATTATTAAAAATACATATTTTAACCTTTTCCATTTTCTGCTCTTTCATATGAACACACATAAAGTTAATCCTGCTCGATACATACCTGCTCAAACTCTGATTACATACCTGAACTTTTCGTGGAGTCTGTATCTAGACTAGCCACAGTACTAGACCGGGAAAGTCCCCCAAGACTGGAATCTACAGACTAAGAAAAAAAATCAGTATCATCAGAAAGTTGCTGAAAACATATTAACAATTCCCTTTTAGATGCCCTGCCTCAACTGGTTTTTTTTAAATAAACTAGTGTTTATGTTCTAATTACTTAAGCAGCACTGCAAAATGGGGAGAAAAAAACACCACCACCTATTTCTTTCCTGAAGTTATCTTTCTACCTCAA
>NW_008825566.1:3547797-3548580 GCF_000699105.1 Pygoscelis adeliae | reverse complement strand
AGCAGGAACCCTTGAGAAGTCCACAAATACTTTGAAAGGAGGAGGAAATAAAAGAAAAAGAGAAAATGAACCTTAAGGTTATGTCCAGACTTTTCTGGTACTGCATCTTAACTTGAAGAAATTGACAACTACATGCTTGTCACCAATGCTTGAAATAACATAGCAGTGCAAGGGAAGTGAAACGGCACCTTGGAAAATCCAGAATATTCAACTGATCATTCCAAAACCTATCAGACAAAACGGACACATTATTCAAAACGAAGAATACTTTTTAGAGACACTGAGTAACCAACTAGTACTGAAGGATAAACTCATTCTTGGTACCTAGCACCAGGCACCTTCTTAAAGACAATATTTATCACTACAGAACAAACGTACTACTTTTTCCTCCAAACCCTACTATGTGCTGCCAGAAACTCTTGTGTTTGTGGGCTTCACTATGGAAGCAATCGAGCATTCATCTCAGAATACAAGGGCTTTATATTGGATAGGTTTTTTTAACTCTCATAGCACAATCTGAGGAATAGTAGAAGTAGAAAGTTCTCCTTGTGGAACATGGCATTTTATGGAAATCACATCCTACCATCAGTGCAAGCGAACCACGGAACTGCCAACTTGTAAGAAAGGAAAGTGCTTCCACAAACACAGCATATACCAAATTCAGCTTACCTTGCTTTTAGTACTGATTTCACTGCTTTGGGAGCTGCTGCTGCTGTGTCGTTTTTTTCCTTTTCTAAACATTTTTTCATAATTGGATCAAGGAAGATCTTCTAGGTAGGAAAA
>NW_008825566.1:3546341-3547765 GCF_000699105.1 Pygoscelis adeliae | reverse complement strand
TTCCTGGCAAACACCAGAGTGACTGTGTCCAAAGTGGACAAAAATGGGAAACTTGTAAAGGACTCTGAGAACAGAAGTAGGAATGTTCCTCTGGTGCTCTTCATGTGTGACTGGGGAAAGTCCCTCAAGCTCTCTGCTAAAACTCCCCTATCCTTCTGATTCATCAAAAAAATGCAGCTTCCTAGTTTACAGACTGTTGCGAAGGTCAGTTTATAATGCATATAAAGATATAGATTTAGAAACAAGACAAAATTTAAAATTTATATTCCCACTTAGAAGCATTAGATGATTTTTATTTGTAACTACAATCTAAGTGCTATACAAAGTGCATCCAATGCAATCCCTGCTCCAAAGATTATGCTCCCATTAAAAAACAAACAACCCTACTTCTGAAGAACTACTGATTGTAATACTTCTGGGAGCAGCCATTACTACTTAACGTGTTCCTGAAAATTAAAGCAAGCAGCATGTTACATTTACTGCCTTAGAACTGAGTTACTGGGAGTTCTGAGAGTATTCCAGAAGCATTTTTCTTGTGTCTGCCCTACTACTTCAGTTGCTTCACTCAACATTTGGCTGGCCAGTGTCAAGAAGCAGGATGCTGCCTCCCAGTCAGGGAGTGCTGAAACCCTATTTCCCAGCTTCAGAGAAGAATATTTTAATTACACAGCTTCAGAAATTTTGAGCAGGGGGAAGAAAGAGGACAAAGGAGGAAGACAGCCTATTGAAGACAGCTCACACAGCAGAAAATAATGGAAGATGCACAAGGAGGAGCTTAGATCTGTGATGCAGTGCTGGATTACAGTCCCCAGACTGCTGCTGTGTTTGTCATTAAGCAAACACTTGGTCCCTGGCAGGCCAAAAGCCACCCTCAGTGACAAGTGGTGCAGCAAGGAATCGTGGCACCCAGCACACCCATGTCCCTCTGGGCTCCTTCCAGCCACCAGCATGGATCTAGCAGCCCCTCCTTCAGAGCAGCAGCTGCTGGAACACAGCGGATTTGCGGATTCTGCCGGTAGTCTCTGAGGAAGGCACAACTTTAATAGACACTGCTTCACAAGATTTTTTAATGCATTAGATGATTAAGGAGCTCTTAGCAGCAGCACACGCATTTTCTGCGGCGCATCTTTCCACCACGGACGCAGGAAGCATCGAGCCCTGCCTCAGACTCCGGGCTCTAGCTCTGCTGCGGGGTGAGGCACGGGGAAGCCAGGCAGGGCAGCACCGCATCCCGCGTTTGGCCTTCCCTCCCGTTTCTACCTCTAGCCCCAAGTGATAACCTCATGAATGATAAAGCGATAAACCCGCTTCCTACAGAACGGCGACAGGCGGAGTCTCCGGTGGCCCCGCCGGGGGAAGGCAGGAGCGCGGCCCCTGTCACAGCAGGCAGCACCAAGCGGCGGCTTGGCTCACCCGGCCGAGGG
>NW_008825566.1:3522083-3545838 GCF_000699105.1 Pygoscelis adeliae | reverse complement strand
AGCCCCGTCCTGCGGGGCGGGGCGGGGCGGTGGTGCGTGCCCCTGGTCGCGGGCCGGCGCCTCCCCCAGGCACCGGTTGTGTTATCGCGACAGGGGAGGCGGAAGCGTGCCCCGGGCGGCCTGAGTGGAACGTAGTTCGAGGCGTTGAAATCCCGGGCTGCTTTTTTCCCCCCTGCTGGTTTTTGGTTGCTCGCTTTTCCAAGGAGCAGGCAGCCTGCAGTCTGCGGGGTAGCTGTCACAGCCGGTGGGAAGGATTGTGTCCTTCCCTCACGCAACGCTGAAGTGTTGTCTGAGCGAAAGGCTTCTTCTTTGCCTTTTGTACTTCGGTAGCGTCGTGGGGCTTTGTAGGATTTTAAGTTGAATTTTTTTCTCTGGTAAAGATGCCAGTGTAGTCTGCAGGTGTTTTTGGTAGCATCACAAGAGTTGACTTCTGGACAACTTGAAGATGCTACGTCATGCTTGTTCAGCCCAAAGTAATTTGTTATTTAATTAAACTTTCAACTCATTATATCACTTTGGGAGCTGAGTGTGCAGGCATGCAGTAAAAACAAGAAGAGACCAAAATCATCTCCCAAAACACGTTCTTTTTACTCCTGCGGCGTCATATAGGGTCTGATTTCCATTGAGATAAATATAACTGTTCAGTTAATTTAAATACCTGAGCTTAAAAGGGCTGTGCAGCCATTATTTCTACACAGAAAAATAATCCCACTGAAGGCATCCAGTATCCAGTTACATCTATACGTTGTGGGTTGTTTTAATTTTGATGACTTTGATATCCTTTTGCAGAGGTGCTGGCCAAGAAGTAGGAAGGTCGTGCATTATTCTGGAGTTTAAAGGAAGAAAAATAATGGTAATTATTGCATGAATGTATTTGTACAGCCTCATCATGGTACTTCAGGTCACAAAAAGATATTACGGGTTGAATTCAGCTTCCTCACTGAAGTTGGCCACTGTGCTAGAAGAGGCACATTTTGTAGCTTTCTGGAACAATACAGCATAAACGATAGCAGGCGTTACAGAGGCTGTCTTGTAAAATACATCCATATCCCCAAACAGAACGTATGTGTCCTAAGTGTAGATTCTAAAATTTACACATATTAGGTTTCAGTGGAACCTAAGGCTAATGTTTACCTGCAGTTATGTGTAAACAGTCACGTGTAAACACATACATGTTCTCTTTACCTTTTCCAGCTGTCTGCTCAGCAGTGGCTGAAATAACTTGCATACACTGGTTCTGTATATTCAGGTATTGTTGAAGTGTGAATGAAGGCTTGCATAGGTACAAAATTATAAACAAAGACTGGGATCTTTTGAAAGGTGTTCAGTTTCCCAGTGGGGATAAGTCATCTAGACAGAAACCCGAGATATGGAATCCAATGCTAAAAGCAGTGTTTAAGGAAAAAGTACTTCTTTTGCATGATGCTAGAAGTTACTAGTCACTAGTAACTAGTATATTTTAGACCAAAATGGAAGAAGGTTTTTTATACGTTTTGTTAGAAGCTTTAACTTTCTTTCATTTTTCAGCTTGATTGCGGAATCCATCCTGGACTGGAAGGAATGGAAGCTCTTCTTTTTTTACATTGATTTGATAGATCCTGCTGAGATTGATCTTCTCCTAATTAGTCAGTAAGTTGCACCTAAGAGAACAAATATACTGAGGTCGTGGTCTGAGCTGTGTTGACTTGTGGGTTATTAAGAGAGGCTGAAATAGGTGTTATATAGATGGTAATGGCATGGTAAAATTTTAGTTTCCAACTTTTTTTTAAATTAAGGATGTTCAGTCACTTTTGACATTACAACTCTCCTTGGAGCTTACTGTGATGTCTGACTTTTTTATAACCTGGCCTGCTTTAACACTATTGTGACAGCTTCTAGAATGAGTTTTCTACATAAAGACTGCTGAAAAGTATTGGTTGTGTTTTTTGCTCTATTGGCTTTGAATGAAAAAGGTTCTCAGAGACTTCCACAAGCTTTGAATGTGGTTTAAATATTGCTTAGTGGCTGAGAGACAGGGAGAGCCATTTGTAAATGACTCATAGCCAAGTCTCTATAAAATACTGAGTTTTCGTGATATATGCTTGTTCTACCTGTATTTCAAAAGCACTTCCTTAAGATAGGTCAAATTAGAAGTGTGGCCAAATAAAATTATTTTAGTACGTGTTTTAATCCATAGTGTCCTACATGCAAACTTAGGATCACGTTTGTTAGCTTTCTTGCATCTTAGACATTTGTTGTGTTCCTGGTTCCTCTTATTTTTCTCCCTCTAACTTTATATGTAAATTACAAAAAAGTTAATTCTGAGAGTTTATGGGTAAAACTTTTGCAATTAGTGGAGAATTTCCTGTATTACTCTTACCTTTTCTTGATTGCGTTTCTAGTCACTAGTGTATGGAATATAGACCAGCATAGTTAACAACGAGGTTGAAAACTCTGTTTCTCGATTTTTGTGACACTATGTTAATCCAGTGAAGTATTTATATGATATATATTATATATTAGTGTTTTGTAGTGTTAATGTATTAATTTGATTTGTGTGTCTATTTTAAGTTTCCATTTAGATCACTGTGGGGCTTTACCATGGTTTTTGCAGAAAACAAGTTTTAAAGGAAGGACATTTATGACTCATGCCACAAAAGCTATTTACAGATGGCTTCTTTCAGACTATGTCAAAGTCAGGTAAGTTGACCCATGGGTTGTCTCTTCAACTCCTTAATTATTTCACCAATACATCCGATAGGAGACTTAAGATGAAGCCACCAAAGGTGGCTGGATGAACCTGGATGTTGCCACAAGTAACAACGTTATAACCAGATTAGAAGTAATGAATCATTTTACTGCCTCATGGATAATGTGTCTGTCAAATAACTTCCTATCAATTAAAAAAAAAAAAATCTTCTTTCCTCTCATTCTTTTCATTTGCCTTATTTGGACCTTTAATAGTATCCTCTTTTTCCCACCATCTGTCTCTCTTAAGATGTTCTTTTGTTCTTATGCTTTTTAATGTCTATATTTTTTCTTAAACTTCACAGAAGTAGTGAATTTTAAGCCCCTAAAGATACAACTCACTCTTCAGGACAAGGTCAAATTAAATATTAAATGTAAGCAAATGTACAAAGAATGCTCTGTTACTTACATGTTGGGGGTTTTTTCCCTCTTTTTCTTCTTTCTCTGTTTTTCTCCTGTTACATGCCTTGACACATCTTTTATGTGTGAGTTCAATGGTCCTGAGCATATCTCAACGCAGCAGATTCTAGTTTGGGTCAGAAACCTGATAAACAGTCCTCTTTTTAACTTGTTTGTTCTGGGCCAATGGGAAAAGTGTGGTTTGGTTTGGTTTTTGAGGGCTGTTACAAGCGGAGTGTCAGACCTCTGTCCAGGGCTGGGAATCTGTTGGTACTTTTAGACAAATACAGAGCAGATTGTGAACTGAAAAGACTATTCGTGCGGCCTTTCAAAAGAAAGACACTTTAACTCTGCTTAGGTGTACCTGGACTTGATTTCCAATGTAGGAGACATAGCGTTGCCGAATGGGATTCTTACTGTCAGTGGGGAAAAATCCAGGAACACTTTCTTCCAACTGTTATATAATCTAAGCTGGTAAGATGAGCTGATATTTAGCCATTTCACTTATATCCAGTAATATATCAGCGGATGACATGCTATATACAGAAACAGACCTTGAAGAAAGCATGGACAAGATCGAGACCATCAACTTCCATGAAGTGAAAGAGGTGGCAGGAATCAAATTCTGGTGTTACCACGCAGGCCATGTTCTGGGAGCAGCCATGTTTATGATTGAAATAGCTGGTGTGAAGGTATTTTCTTTTTATTATAAAGTTGAAATCAAGCCTGAATTCTAACTTAGTCATTAATTACTTATTACTGTCTGTTAAGCCCCACCACTGGGGCTGGAGCTGTCAAATAGACTTGGACTCAAGTCAAGGTGAGAGGCCTTGACTTAGATCATGTATTTTCTCATTGATTAGAACTAGCAAGTGACGCATGTATTGAACCAGGTTGAGTGTTTGGATTTTATGGGAGTGAGTTATGACTCAGACTTGGAACCAGTAAAAATGTAGTTTTCCATGCTGGTCTGCTCAGAGGTAGCTGATAGCTGAGGCAGTCTTACAGAAGCTGCGTTTTTGTAAAATCTATAAACAGATGTTTGTTTTTGTAGTTCTGATTTACCATGTCTGCCTGTCTGAGTGCTTAAATGGCATTTGTCAGAGTATGAGTTATATTTTTCTCATAACACTCTTATGCTAAAGTACCTAAAGAAATAGGATTATTATTAATTTTAGGCCCAGAGAGATTAAATAAGTCGTCACATAATGACAGGCAGATACTTGAAACTAATCTCATGAATTGGAGTTCAGGAGGATAATCACCACCCAGGAAAAGTTTCATACAGCCTTGAAGAGGGAAGAGAGATGGTGGTCCTGAGGCTTGCTGTCTAGTCAGACTTTGTTCATGGTATATAATGATTGAGAATTTTGAAAGTCTAGAGTTTAAAAAAAGTACAGAAATAGAACTGAATTTACAATGATTACAATAAAATTTAGGTATCTTACTGCTTTTTTTTTTTTTCCCCCCCTGATAAAGGCATGATGGAGAAAGATTTCCCTCTTACTATGCATGACTCAAATGGATTGGGTTTTAACATCCATTATTCTATTTAATTCTCTGTGAAGCAAATGAGGAATGTGATAGTAGGTTACCTTAGACCAGTTATCTGCTGCTGCTGACTATATGTTTTGTTATTATTCACGTTTTCATCAGTGGAATGATCGTTAAGGAAAAAATGTTCTGTTTTGAAACCATCATTTTGGGCACATCTGCATTCTACCCTGCAGTTAAGAATCCATTAAAAATTACTAACAATTACAAATTACTTCTTGGTGTAATGGGGAACATGATCATTCCATTTGGAAAACCTGCTAGATTACAGGCTTTTTTTTAAGTATCAGAAAATCTTAGAAGGATTTTTTCAAAGTAATTTAAAAAAAGATTATTCATTATATTTACATTCTGATATGTAAATGCTGATTTACCTACTTTGTACTTCCACTTAGGACCTGCTGTATTTTCTGTTATGTCAATTTTTACTTCTTAATGGTCAGTGCATGTATGCTAAATGCTGAAAATGGCACCTTTATATCCCAAATGAAAAGAAAAATAAAAATTAATAATTGTTTACTTAATTCTGTTGCAATTAAGGTACTGCTTGAAATACCTTTACTCGTTGTGGTTAAAATATTTGTGTTGTAGTACTATTGACTTAATATTGTAAGCATTGTCCACATCAGAAGAGTCTTTAGTTAAAGTACAAGTGACCTTTTTATCATAAATTCCTTAAAACGATCTTTGTCGTACAGGAATGATGTTTTTTTAAGCAGCTTTTTAAAGACTGCTGACTTGGTAGAACCTGTAATCAGAGTAACTGCTTCTCTTTGTGTCTCATAGCTTTTATATACAGGTGATTTCTCAAGGCAGGAAGACAGACATCTGATGGCAGCTGAGATTCCCAATATTAAACCTGATATTCTTATAATTGTAAGTTTTACAAAATTATTTCTTTAAACTAGTCATTAAAAAAGTATAGGAGTATTACTTAATTAGAGCTAAAATGGGATGAGAAAGACAGTGGAGGTTTAATGGTAATATGTGATTTGTGTTAAATATCCAAATGCTTGGGTGTTCAGAACACTCCAACATTTCTTTTCACTGTATTAAAAAGTCTAATTTTTGTTTCACAATCCTTCTGATGAAGTTTCTTAAGCCTCTAGACAAACCTTTACAAGATGGGAGATTTACTAGGTTTCACCTTGTGTTTGCTAGATGTATTGTACAAACCTCAATTTAGCCAGATACCTTTCTTTAGTAGGTCCTAACCTACTTCCAACTATGTTTGTTGAGAATTTGTCCTGGGTGGAGGTGCCCTGAGTGCTATTCCATATTTTTTGGTTTTGGTTTCTGAGCAAAATGGTTTTATTCTGAATCCATGTTTGGAAAATCAGAAGCTCAGGGGAAACATAAAAAGCAACTGTTTCATTCGGAAATGAACGGTGAGATCTTTCAGAGTAATGCTTAAAATTACTTAATCCTTTGTGTCCCTTCTAACTGCTTTCTGTAACTGAGAATTATTTCATTTTAAATCACATCAAAAAACTTGTATTTTGTGTAATTCCTATATTTTAGACTACGTGTTTCTAAACTGTGGCACTCGTACCACTAGTGAGCCATGGTAACATGATAACCCGTTCTTCAAAGCAGTGGCAGCATTTCCAGTTAGGAAAATAAGTATGTTAAATTTGAAACCTCTTAAAAGAAGCATCAAAATTAATAGTTCTACTTCCCCCCCCCCCCCCACGGGACTGGATCTGTCTTCCCAAATTGCTGGGAGGGACTTGGGGGAGGGGGAATCTTGATTATCTTGGTGCGGGTGGTTATGGGAATTTGGGGTGGGTTTGATTTTTCCCTTTACCCCTCTGCCCCCTGCATGGTAACAACATGTTATGTTTTTCTTCATTTTCTTGTTGGATTCAGAGGAGAAGATCAGGAATTAGTCTTTGTGTCAGTACTTTTAATACTAAATTTCTTTGTACATAGGAATCCACATATGGTACTCATATTCATGAAAAAAGGGAAGAGCGAGAGGCAAGATTCTGTAATACCGTTCACGACATTGTAAATAGAGGAGGTAGAGGTCTTATTCCTGTGTTTGCCCTGGGTCGAGCTCAAGAACTACTTTTGATTTTAGGTATGTACCTTCCCAGCTCCTCTTAATAAAAGGCATATAAAGTTAGATGAGAATGTTTTCATGCGCAGGTATAATGATTTTTTTTAAACAACTCTTCAACCATTTTTCAGCGTGTTAATTACCTCAGAATATGTAATACTGTTTGTTCAAAGGAAAAAACCTAACCAACTAACCAAGGCAGTTCTGCTTTGTGAGGCAGAAAGGACACCTAGAAAGGAAAAGGTAATGACATGGTAATATGTGCTTGACTTTTGAATCGTGTTGAACTGGGATTTCAGCAAATAGGAGCTATTACTACAGATTGAAAAGGAAGCAATCAAAACATGACTATTCTATTTAAATGATATTGCTAAAAAAAAAGATATATTTTGTTCCAAAGTTTCACTGTCCTTGCCCTTTAATTCACAAACCTATATGAAGAAGTCTTTAGGAAAAGCTGAGAAGACCATAACAGACACTTCTAGCATTTCTAAAGTCCTAATTACAATGGGAAAGCAAATTAGGCTTTGTTAAGAAGAGCAAAAATGGGGGGAGAAACTATACGTGATCATAACAAGCCGCTTCACATAAAATATATAAGTAATTGTTACAAGGTACCAGAGAAAAGAGTTTTTAAATAAATTATTTCTAGGCTTCTTTGCTTCCTTTTAGCACATTTAATTTGTACTATGTTACGTGATTTTTCACTAGTCTTTTTGCTCATGCAAATGCTGGCAAGATCAAAAGATAACTATCTCAAAATTAAAATACTTACTTTTAGGGGTGTTGAATCTAAAACATTACCTAAAATACTTGAAATTCTTCTCACTTTCCATTTCAGTTTAGCTCAACATTAGAAACTAGTATGTTTTCAAAATGTGTTACTGGTCTATTCAAATACTAATAAGAAATTTGGATCTAGGCATGGGGTAGTACTTGATGTTGCCAGATTATTTACTACTTATCATTGATTGAGGTTTGTTTATTTTATAGAGGAGATAAAAACCGAACATTTTAAATCTCGTTTAGCCATTAGTTTGTAATTGGTTGGCTCTCCTTGCTGTGTGTAGATATTAGAGTTAATAAAGATAAGCTTGAAAATACATCTAGTAAAGTTAGGCACGCAATTGGATTCTTAATTAGGTAGAAAGAGCAATTGCATTTCACATGCCTACACAACTGATCCCGCAGGCTTCTGTGTTTGTTCTCCTTCTTTCCGTAAGTGTCTGACAAAAAATAAAATACTGCGTTATGGTATAGAAAATTGTTACGATGGGTGCCATCTTTTAATGTCACTCTAAGTCCTGCTATTGGTTATCTTTCGTTGGCTGTTTCCACCTAACACTTGAACTTATTAAGATAGTCATGGCAGTGAGCCTCTCTGACATGTTCTGAAAAGCTTTGTCTGCAAATCAAAAATGTTAGGTTAAAGCCATATAATTTTAAATGTACAAATATAGCCAAAAGAGTTTACGTCTATTTTTGGATGATTAAGCAATAATAATATGTTTTAGACTAGCAGAACTGTATCCAAGTGGGAAAATGAATAAGTTATGTTTGTGTAGCTGCATTCAGATCTCTTCTTTGTGTTTAGTAAAGGTCATGGCTACTGTCATCAGTGATAAAAGTAAGTTGTGGTTAGTGGAGGCTTTTTTCCTGGTTTTGTTTCAGTTAAGCTTGTAAAATACAACTGTTGGTGATACACAGGAAGACAGGCTTGATAACTGGGCGATCCCTTCACGCCTTGAACTCCATGGATTTGTTTTACAGAACTTGGATATAGTGAATTCTCACCAACATACCTATGTGCAGATGTCCCTAGCTGTTAGATGTGTAATTAATATTTGACAGAGACATTTTAGCTTTATTGCAGTGGTGTGGTAAAACTTGTGTTGTTGTAAATGTAGATTTATTGCTGTGTAATATCATGTATACTTTATACCTTGTAGCTGAAGTTGGTGATTGATTGGAATTTGACCTGCTGAAAATAGCTGAAGTTCATCTTTTTCTTGTTTGTTTGCTTGTTTGTACTAGTTGTATACATTTTTAGTTGGTGATTACTTTTTCTTCTTTAGTAGAGCAGGTGGGGAAAAAAAGAAGTCTGTGATTGTGGTTTTCTTTAATAAAAATGAAAAAAACACTGCCAAATCTGTTTTACAAGAAGTATTAACATTTCTGAGAAGCATGCATTTTGGAGATAATGCTGTGGGTGGGGTTGTATGGGGTTTTTTGGTTGGTGGTTGGTTGGTTTTTTTGTTCTTTTTCATTGGTTTTGTTTTGTTTTGTTTTTAAGATGAATACTGGCAGAATCATCCTGAACTCCATGATATCCCTATATATTATGCCTCCTCTTTGGCAAAGAAATGTATGGCAGTTTATCAGACGTATGTCAATGCCATGAATGACAAAATCCGCAAGCAAATCAACATCAACAATCCGTTTGTTTTCAAGCATATTAGTAATCTGAAGGTAAGCTTGAGACGAGATTGTCTTACAAAGGAGGAAGGGTGACAGAAGAGTTCATATTTGCTTCATTTAAGTGAGTTATGGTAACTGATAGTCTTGCTGTTTGTCCATTTAGAGTATGGATCATTTTGATGATATTGGCCCAAGTGTTGTGATGGCTTCCCCAGGTATGATGCAGAGTGGCTTATCCAGAGAGTTGTTTGAGAGCTGGTGCACAGATAAGAGAAATGGAGTAATTATAGCAGGGTACTGTGTTGAAGGAACGCTTGCTAAGGTGAGTTGTTAATGCACCACAAGTTCTTAATACAAAGTAGTATGCATGTTATGTTTGAAAAGAATTGGCTAGTAGCAAGTGTCTTTATTTGGATTTACTGAGAAGATTGTTGTCACGTACGCATAATTATGTAGTCAAAACTAATTGCTTTTGGCTAATACTAACGAAAAGTACAGAAAATTTGCATATGGCCATTTCCAGTGATGATGTACAGAATAATCTTTTCTAGAAGCAGTTATCTAGTCATGAGAAAGAATGATTGATAGTTTTCTCCATCTTTAGACTCCTCCACCATTTAACTTTTTGAAAGGGGAGCCCTAACCCTAATTGTAGAGGAGTCAATATTAAATCTAACACTACTTAAATACCAGAGATCATACTGCCTTGCGCATGTTGTGCCACTGTCCAGTCGTAGGGAATGAAATCCTTCCTTCCGAATTCCATCTCCTTAGGGCAACCAGAGCATCTAGTTTTGCCTTTAGAGGTAGAAATCACACACTTGTTATAATTTCAATGCAAATTTGAGAGAGATGTATCTGGAAGAAGAATGAACTCCCAGATCTGCTGAGGATGCAAAAGATGAAATGGTGTGTGTTGTGCATGCTTTTTTCATTTGTGAGTGTGTGTTTTGTGAAATTTGAGAGATTTCTTCAGTTCTTCACATTTAACCTGGCTGCCAATATTATTTCATTGATTTTTGAAATGTAAAGCATTAGTTATATGGCGTCTGAAGGAGGCTTTCCATTTTTTATTTGAAGTGTTCTTTTTTTCTAGCACATCATGTCTGAACCTGAAGAGATCACAACTATGTCAGGACAAAAACTTCCACTGAAGATGTCTGTGGATTACATTTCTTTCTCTGCTCACACAGATTATCAACAAACTAGTGAATTTATCCGGGCCCTGAAACCTCCACATGTGGTTAGTATACATGCTGCCTGTTTCTCCAGAGTGGGATTCATCAAACCAGTTCACAGCCTTGAGTCATCAAGGCAGGTACTGGTGTCTAGCAGTAGCCAGCATCCCTATGCTTTGAATAATAAAAGGCGGAGATTTTAACCTTTACCTTAGCAAAGTAAAGATGAACTTGCTCTTGACTGTCTGCATGTGGGATATCTGGGGATGACTTCCGAGAAAGTGGTATGGTCCATAACCTGTTTCAGCAGTGTTTTGCGCAAGTAAGATACAGTATGGGACAACATTAAGCTGGGGACACTGCTATTGGGATAATTCAGTGGAATTTGCCCCAAAATAAACATGAAAACATTGGTTGAAAAAGAGTAGGCCAGTCTGAAAGAAGGTATGTAGCAGGCAGCACAAGACAAAGGCAGCAACTGGGGGAAAAAGCATGATAAAATCACAGGGAGCAGGAGGTGCGAAGGACCAGAATATGAAAATGGAGACTAGGATCAGAAACTTGCTGAGACTGGGGGAGAGTCAGTGTGCAAGCACAGATCGAAATAAAACAAATCATAGCAGAAGAAGAGAGGATTTAACTTGGCAAAGAAAACTGTGAACTTAATAAGCATACTGAATTGCACGTTTATTACATTTATGTTTATCTACATGCAGGCGCAAAAATGTAAAGCTAACTGTAACTTTTATCATTGAACTTAAGTTAATACTTCCCTTTCATAATATAACAATGTGCTCGTGTATGAAAAGTTAAATGGAATCTCTGTAATGCATTCTGCTTATTTGCATATATTTTTCTACTAATACTCAGGGTCGTAAAATCTGGGCCTTTGAATAATGCATAGAATTCCAAGACACACATGGAACTGTATGTAGTATAATTGAGCTAATGTTTCATATATTGTGACCTCATGAAATTACATTTTTATAAAGATGAGGTACAAGATGGCAGTTTTCTTGGATAATTTGCTTACTAAACGTGTCTGGTTGGACAAATAACTTCTGCTAAAAGGAAAACTGTCTTTCTGTAGATTTTAGTTCACGGTGAGCAGAATGAAATGGCCAGATTGAAAGCAGCATTGATACGGGAATATGAGGATAATGATGAAGTTCATATAGAAGTTCATAATCCTAGGAATACTGAGGCTGTGACATTAAACTTCAGAGGAGAAAAACTTGCCAAGGTATAAAGTTAATATTTTCTTACCTGTACAACAGTATTTTCCTCTGGGATAAAAACTATGCATTTTCTTCCAAGCCTCTATTTTTAATTGGTTTTGGATTGTGTATGTTTTCCAGGGACTCAAAGTACGTGAATGTTTTGGTTTAGTGTTGTATTTGGGGTTTGGTTTGGGGTTTTTTTTTGTGTTCGGGGGGGTTTTTTTTTTGGCTCTTCACTCTTCCAACCTTTTCTTGTGTTACATCTCAGAATGTTTGTTGGTTACTCTGACTTTCCTTTATTTTCAGAGTTAATTTTATATAATGTTTGATTTTTCTGAGGAAACTGTATTTCATCTCCATAGTTAACTTTAAGCTATGAATACTTCAGATTGCCTTGTTGCACTGTGTGTTTTTTCTTTCCAGGTGATGGGATCTTTAGCAGATAAGAAACCAGAGCAAGGACAGAGAATTTCTGGAATCCTAGTTAAAAGAAATTTTAACTATCACATCCTTTCTCCATGTGACCTCTCCAGTAAGTAAAGACTGTAATATGCTCAGTAGGTAATTGAAACTTACTGTATACTTCTGTCATTAAAACACATACAATACTGGGGTTTTTTTCTGTAATTTTGTGTTTGATAAGCAATTAGTGAACATCTCTGTTTTAGTTTGGCTTGGTTTTGCCAGAAGTTCTGAACTGTTGGAGTGAGAAGCAAGGCATTCAATTCTTTGTCCACTGAAGTTTAAAAAAATTTCTATTCTTTCTGTAAAAGAAAAGAAGCAAATTTCCATTCCCCTTATGGTTACTTAAAACTTCTTCGTCTGTATGAATATGCATAAAACATGCCAGTGAGAACAGAAGAGCACCTTGATCAATTGTCCTGCCAGTTTCTAAAATGTCATTAGTTTTTAGTGTAAAAAGCCACAGTACGGTGAAAATATTGTGTATTGCTCCTATGCTATTTATTACTAAAGAAATTGATCTATTCTCAAAAGGAAGGAAAATTAAATGGAGTAGTAATGCTGGAAGAGCTTGGGGGAAAGCAATTTTACTGTCCTAGTTCATTGTTTGCTTTTAATGGGTATGATAAAGTAACAAGCTGTTGCTGGTTTCTTAACCAAAAATACATTATTTATCTTACAACAGACCGTCCACCCTCCTCTTTACAAACTGTCCTGTTCAACCCTCTGTCTTGAATGTATTGATGCCATTATTTATCTATAGTGACAACTTAATTTTTTAAGAAGCAAATTCAAAGGGATAATTTTTAATACATACTTTTAAAAATTCTTTCAGATTATACAGACTTGGCGATGAGCACTGTAACACAGACACAAGCCATTCCATATACCGGCCCTTTTAATCTGCTTTATTATCAGCTACAAAAACTTACTGGTGCGTATTTGTGGAAAGACATGTTCGTGATTTATAGTGGCCAACTTCTTTTAAAAGAACTTACAGTCTTCAGACATCTTACGAGTGGAAACTTCTTTGCCAGTAACTGAAGTGCCACGGTTTGTTTCATATTTTACAATTTTCATTAGATTATGCAACTTCTGCCAGATCCAGTTCAGGAGTATGAAACATCCTTTTTGGGGGATTCTACTGTAGTTGTACTACAAAGTCATGAGTATATAGTAATATAGAGCCTAGGCTGATTTTTGTCTCCAGTCAGCCTCCAAAGTGAGTGCCATAGCCACTCTGATGCAAAATTTATTAATCAATCTTTTATCTCCAGCCCCAAAAGAGAATAACAAAAGCTCTGTCCTCCTTTGTGACAGAGCCTCTTTCGTCCCTCCCCGAGAGGCAAGAATCTAACCTTGTTGGCTTTTTCTGAGTCAGAAGCCATTTAAATCTGCCACTAATGCAATCCCCAGTGCCTCTGTCTAGCTTTCTTAAAGGATAGGGGCAACTCCCGTCCTAGTTCATTAAAGGCACACACACTTTGCAGGATCCCTTCTCAGATTTAAAGCTGAGGATTTTTTTCTTTCTCCTCTAGTGTCAGAATCTAATTCATATCACTAGTGAAGAGAGAACCTGTATTCAGTTGGTGTTCAGGTCTCATAGCCTGAGCGCTACCTGGCACACAAATGCTTTTGTTTTATCCTCTATGCTTATGTAAACAATGGGTTATCCTTTAAGGGTATAAGAGGAGCTAGTTAATTCCGCAAATGGAGCACTAAATTTCTCATTTGTTTTCTTTTTCATTGGTGTACATGTGTCAGTGTACTAAGCCAGTCAACTATGAGAATTCAAAATAAGTAAAGTGGCCAATATTACACACTAAAAAAACCCCGAACAATCCAGACCAAAGAAAATAGTTTGGTCAGGCAAGGGAAGAGAGTATGCACTTTAGGCTGAGAAATGAATTGTGAGCTGCTGTGAGCAGTTGTGATGATAATCACAGCATTCTTAAAATGACCTGTTTTCTTATGCAGATAAAGTTAGCCTTGTTTTCAGTATAATTTTGTCCTTGCTAACCATTTGTTATCACTTCTTAGGTGATGTAGAAGAAATAGAAATCCAGCAAAAACCAGCCTTGAAGGTTTTCAAAAATATTACTGTGATCCAGGAACCAGGCATGGTAGTCCTTGAGGTGAGCATTGGTGAGGGAGAAAGAAGTATTTTGTTCTCCAGTTTCTGGAAAATAGTATCATATAGATGCCATGCAGAATTAAATGTTTTAAGTAGTTTTCCATTGGATGACAAGTAGAATGAAAGCTAGAGCAAAGTTTCCCTTGAGCTGTGGTCCTGTGTTGATGCATGTTGTTTCATTTAGCCACTGCTAGTTTCTTTTTTGCCATGACTCAAGAGTATTATGGTGGATTCGGTGCCCTTTTTTTATTTGGCAGATAGTAATTGGAAATAATGTCAAATGGTGTTCCCTCCTTCCCCCCTCCCCCAAATGGCTGTGGTAATTAATAACTGTTTCATAAATGTGTTCAGAAACATTCAACAGCTTTAATTTTTCATGGGAAGTTACTGGAATATACCAAGTTAAAAACAGTTAATAGTTCGGTGTAAAATATATGATAGTCATTTGAAGCTAGAATTCAGAGAAAAGCAAACAGGAGAATGCAATTAAAGTTACATTGGTTTTATGTTGCGTTATTCATTCAGCCCAAATAATGAGCTCAAATTATGATTTTTTTTTTTTTTTTTTTTAATCTTCCAGTGGGTGGCAAATCCTGCTAATGATATGTATGCAGACACCGTGACAACAGTGATACTGGAAGTTCAGTCAAATCCCAAAATACAGAAAGGTAGTACGTTTAGTGTATGCTTATTTAACTGAGGCATTTCATCTTAATTTTTTTATATCAAGCTTAGAGGGATATAATGCCTTGCAACAGATTGCAATCCCACTGTTGTACTTCCTCTCCTTATGAAACCTTTTAGGGACTAAGATTTGCTACTTAAAAACAGAATTACAACTTGGTCTTCATTATTTGTAACGTGTCCATTTGTTGAAACTTTCTCTTATGGCAGCTGGTAGCTGACTGTGGAAAATGTGACCTTATTTAAAATAAGTAATATATTAGTCACTTTAGGTTTTTGTCTGTAAACAATTTATGGTATCTCATTTAAATATTTCAGTTTCTCATTTGAAAGTTACAATTACCATTCATGAGTGGTAGGTATTCCTATGACTGTACATCAGAGAGAGTTAGTGTCCTGGTTTCAGCTGGGCTAGAGTTAATTTTCTTCCTAGTAGCTGGCACAGTGCTGTGTTTTGGATTTAGTGTGATAATAATGTGATAACACACCGATGTTTTAGTTGTTGCT
Source organism: Pygoscelis adeliae (assembly GCF_000699105.1). Taxonomy (NCBI): domain Eukaryota; kingdom Metazoa; phylum Chordata; class Aves; order Sphenisciformes; family Spheniscidae; genus Pygoscelis; species Pygoscelis adeliae. The sequence goes on along the minus strand of NW_008825566.1, from coordinate 3,530,493 downwards.
ACGCAGTGTTTATACTAAGTCAAGGACTCTTCAGCTTCCCATGCTCCACCGACTGAGAAGGCTGGAGGTGCACAAGAAGCTGGGAGGGGGCACAGCCAGGACAGCTGACCCCAACTGGCCAAAGGGACATTCCATACCATGTGACGTCATGCTCAGTATATAAACTGGGGGGAGTTGGCTGGGGGGCAGCGATCGCTGCTCAGGGACTGGCTGGGCATCAGTCAGCGAATGGTGAGCAATTGCATCATGCATCACTTGCTTTGTATCTTCTTCTATTATTATTATTGTTGTTGTTGTTGTTATTGTTATTACTATTTTATTTCAATTATTAAACTGTTCTTATCTCAACCCACGAGCTTTCTCACTTTTACTCTTCCAATTCTCTCCCCCATCCCACTGGTGGTGGGGAGGGTGAGCAAGCAGCTGTGCAGTGCTTAGTTGCCGTCTGGGGTTAAACCACGACAGACATCAAATTCACCTCTAATGTCACTCCTAGAGATGCTGAAATATGAGAGCAATCACTCTCCAGTCACTTCACTACCACAAGATACTGACCCCGGCAACAGAACGCAAGGGATTTCCAGCTTCCCTGACTAGCACACACAGAACACTGCTCCCCATCCACTCTGTCAGCACCATGGTCTCCCATGTCCTTGCACTCCTCACAGCCACATAAGTATTTTAGTAACAAGCAATATAATCACTTGTGTGTCCCTGGGGTGTAGGGACTGCTTGCATGCCCTAGAAGTGGTTGAGTCACCATCCCTGGAAGTATTTAAAAGACGGGTAGATGAGGCGCTTAGGGACATGGTTTAGTGGGCATGGTGTTGTTGGGTTGATGGTTGGATTCGGTATACAATATTGATTCATCTGTTCTCGATACTAGTTCATCTGATCTGCATCATGCTCTTTTTTTTTGCTGTACATGTTAAAGATTAGTGTTGGTTTTTGCAGTTTGCTGTGCTCTGCAGTGATTACTGATGTTTTGCCTGGGAGGTTTGTTATTAAAACACTGGCCTTGAGCTTAATCTTGTATTTGAGCTTTGTACTGAAGCCATTACTGTACTTTGGATACCACTTCGTGGAGATATTTAGCAATTATACATTATTCTCATGCTAAATCCAAAACACAGCACTGTACCAGCTACTAGGAAGAAAATTAACTCTATCCCAGCCAAAACCTGGACAGTTATGTAGACAATGCTGAAAAAAAGTCAGACTAATTTCACAATTACACTTATGCAGACCCTGTAACCAAGTATAATTATTGGGTAGCGATAGCATCATCGGATACTGGGTTTCATGTTGCTGTTCAAGAATGACAGCAATTTTGTTGGGATTACTAGCGATGGTAGTTTATATTTTTTGTTCCACTGTTTTGCTTTTGAATGTGTATGCCACTGTGCTAACAATCTGGAGCACGTATTGAATATTGGGTTGGCCACTGAGGATAAGTGTTGGTAGCTTGGCCACACAGTAACACAGATAATTTAATGATAATCCATTTATCAAAATAAAATAAGGGATTTTTTTTTTCTATTTTCTAGGGTTTGAAATAACTTTTTTTGCCACTACCTGCATCATTACTTGGAATATACGTTACTATTTTACTTACAAATACCTTATTAAATTCTGCCATTGTGTACCCTTGCTCACCTAGTGACATAAGTGACAGTTGTGTATCCATTTTAGAGCATTATTCATCTCCAGTTTGGATGTGGTCAGGCAAGCAGAACCCAAAATTCTATTCCCTGGGTGTTATGTAAAAGTAATACCATTTGGGTTTTGGTTTTTTAATTCAGCAAAAGGACAATATGAGGAGTGATCATATTAAATGAATCCCAAGGTCATACCTTAAAAACTCATAGGCTGTGCCTGTAATGCCCAGCAGGTAAGTTCTGTGCCCTTAAATAGGGGACCAGTGGCACATGTGACCTTAGTGCCTGTTTTTTCTTGGTGTGGAAAATAGAGTATTGGGGAGGAGGTGAGGAGGTCCTTCTGACATGAACCCAGCACACATCTGAGGTGTGCGCTTGAACCCGGAAGCCTTCAAAGCAGTCTGAGATCCTGTGCTAGACATACCGTCCCGTCGGCCTCTGTTAACTCATTCTGTGATCATCTTCCTTTTAACCAGTTCCAATGTTAAAAATTCTGTACTGTTCTACATCTTCTGATCTTACCTAAGGGTTTTTCATGTCATTCTGTATCAGATCCTCTACTGAAGTCTGATGGTCGAGGTCTATCCTTAAAATAACTGATGTTTTTAAATTATCAGAGACTGATAGTGAGGAGTCTGGCTTGATCTGTCTCTTCTGAACCCCACATGACATTTTATTCATAACACTTCTAGTAGATTTTTCTTTCCAAACCAGCGTGGAAAGCGCTAGAGCTATATGGACAAATAGGGGTTTATTTTCCCTGGGTTACTCCTCTTGTATTTTTATTATTTATTTTGTAATTATATATAAAATAGCAATCACTGTTCCTTAGGTGCGTAGTCCCACACCTGAGTCAAGAAATCTGTTAAAAATTCTTTCTCCTGAGTTTATAAATTCACACAGCAGTTCTTCCATTGGTTTGAGATAAAGCTTTGCTAGTCCACCTGATCTAAGTGTAATTTTCTTATCTTGGTTGTGATCATTTTCAGTATGTATCAGCCCTTCTAGCCATGCCCTCATGTTCTGTTCTACTGAAACTAACCAAAAATAGAAGTTTTATTTTTGGATGGTACTTTGACCTCCTTTTTTTTGTTTGTTTGGTTTTGGTTTGGATTTTTTTTTATTCCTTCCATATCTTTCTTTATATGGCTGGAAAAAATCCTGTACTGTTTCACTAATTTCTTTAATTCTTACTGTAATATCTGTCTTGGCCTGACTTTTGGTAGTCCCCACTTCATCTGTACAATCTGCTAGTGACAATATCCAGCTTTTTCCCCCCATAATTAATTCCTCTTTCTATTTTTATATGCCTTTTTGCATTATTTCTCGTGTTGTTTCATGGTCGTGATTCTATTAGCTAATCTCAGGTGTGGCTGCTTGCAGGATTTTTTCCTTTATTTGGGGTTTTTAACACATTCCAAATACTTTTTGCACTTTTGTATTTTAGAGTAAGTTCACAGGATCACAAGTGATTGAATTTAAATATCTTAAGTTATTGTTGCTCAGTTGAGCATGTGCTTACTCTTACCTCATTTCAATATAAAATTGTTTTGCTTAGTACATTCAGTTACTGCATCTTATCTAAGGGATGGTAATTTTTTAGGATGCGCTTGTGTGGTCTCTTGCAGTTATGAAGTTCTTCAAAGAATTTCTAAGTTATTCTAACTACCATTGTGTTCAGTTCTCTGAACTCTTAAGATGACTTAGAAATCTTGCAAACTGTTTTTTAAAAAGCCGCCTTTTAAATAAACTCTAGTTGTAGATCTGTTTTGTTTATTCATCAGTGAAAGGGGTAGAGATTTTCACAACTAGCTCTTCTTACAGACTTCTTACTCCTTTAATGATCAAATACTTAAATTTTCAACAAATTACTTGTTTTAAACTATCTCTTGATTTTGAAACCAAGTCTAAAACCAGTATCATTATTTTTATTTCAAACTCTATCCTGAAACACATTCCAGGAATGTCTGTGCCTATTACTACTACTCACACTTGCTGTCCAGTTTTACTTTATGTATGCTCTGCATGCTCCTAGCCTCCATGATGCAGTATTTTCCTATAACAATGGAAAATTGAGGGATTATAAAAAAATTATGAAAGTGGATTATTTTCACTTTTAACTAAAGGAAATGTGAGAAGTAATAAGCATTAACAATAAAAAGGAGAATTGAGAAGTGAGGATTAGACTTGCCAAGTTGTGTGTTTTAAAATGTGATAAATACAGGGAATATGAATTTTAAATGTACATACTTCCTTGACTCTTCCGTCTTTTTTAATACATTTTCTTTATAATATGTTTAAACATATACATCTTATATAGCTTTTAGATTGTTTATCATGAAAGTGAATGAGGAACCAGATTGTATCAATTAGCCAATTTTCCCTCCCAGCAAATGTCTGTGAAAGTAAAATGCCTTTTTCTTTTCAGCTGCAGTACCTAAAATTTCAAAAAAAGTAGATATGGATGTGTATAGGAAGAGAATGGAGATCATGCTTCAGTAAGTTGGCATGTATTTTTCTAAAGGAAAATGATCACTGTTAATCATGTAAATACAATAATTTTAGTATAATACAGTTTAAAGATACACTTACTTAAAAATACTTTGTGCAAATTTAGTTCAGTCTCATTTCTGTGAAGGCCAGGAATTAAGTCAAGAAGGAGGTACGGTAAAAAAAGTTCTCAGCATCATTAAAATTTTGAATACAGGATTCAGTTATTTCTTCCAGAAGCGAATTTTTAAGTTGTCTCCCAAAATTACACTGTGAATGCTTATGAAAATACCATTTCGGATCACTTCTCTCTTAAAACTTACTCTGATGTATGTTCTGTTATTTAGGTAGAACTCTTACCTCTTTTGAAATCAAAAGAATCCTTCCCTTCATTTATGATGAGATTTTTTTGGGGGGTAAAATACTTCCTGTTATGTGACGGCCACTCTCATAAGAATTTAGATTGGTATTTGTTAATTATATCTGAGTGGGTTAAATAATAATTGCTGAAAGGAGATACTCTGCTAACAAAATGCCTTTGGACGCCTAAGATTAATAGAAAGAAAAACGTAAGTTTGCTGTTCGGCCACGTCTTCCATGCATAGATCTTTGTTGTAGGGATATGTTTGGAGAAGACTGTGTGAGTTCAAAAGATGGCTCTGTCCTGTGCGTCACGGTTGATGGAAAGACTGCAAACATTTCGCTGGACACTCGGGTATGTACAGCAAAGCACGTGCTTTTGTGTGCACTATGTTTAACAGAGGTGAGTCTCCAGTCTAGTATACAGTGATGCCTAGAATATCGTGTACCCATTTGCTAAGGAAATGTTTTTGTATTTGGTATCAAAACAGCTTAAGCCTATTCACTTTCCATTAATTTTATTGACATTCTCATCAGCCGATCAGTACCCAGCCTTTCTGAGAGAAATACCGATCCAGCCTGCAAGCTGAGTTTACTGAGTTTGTTACAGAAGCATTTGCTAGAGAGTTTTCTTTATTAAAAAAATGCTAGCAATGTTTACATAACAAATGCAGTAAATTTGGAAGAAAACAGAGTATGTTTCAGCAGCTCTCTACTTGTATAAAAAGGAATAAAGAAAGATTGTAGAGGAGAAGCTGATTTAACCCACAGGTTTTTTTTTTTTTTTAATGCTCTTAAAACATAGGCTCTGGTCTGAATAATTGAACAATCACAGAGTAGGAATGATGCTAATAATTTTTTTTTTTTTGTCATCTTGATCCTTTTGTAGCTAAATTGAAAGCCTGAAATACTCACAAAAAGAAATACTAATTTACTAGCTAGATTCAGAATTGGATGTCTCACGCGTGTCAGAAGGCTGCTTTAAGAAGCTGTCACACCTAGTTATTTGAACAATGTGGAACTGTAAAGAAGGTTAAAACCATGTCCTTCGTGTCCTTAAGCATTTTAATGTGTTGACTTTCTGTGATTATTTATATAGTTCTAATACGTTATTCTGTATTACCACTAACCACAGTAGTAATATATTCCACTGGAGTAGCTCTCAGATGCTGTCCTTAGGGATCACAACAAATGTTTTAAGTGTTCTACAAACCCAGAAGAAAAGGTTGGTCCCTGCCCAAAATTTGTTACCTATTGAAACAGAACAAGTGAATGTTAATTATCTTAAGAGGATAGTGAGTTACAGTTTTGTGGTTAACACCCAATGCTTGCTGTGTCATCTTTTTTCAGTGTTTTAATAAACATATGCTACATTTCAGTGTATACATAGTACAGAAAAATACAGGACTGATGAAGAGAGCTCTTGCAATAGAGAAGAAAGTAACAAGACTGGAAAAAAATGCATACTGCTTAATCAAAAAGTTAGGTTTCATTTTCATATACTATACTGATATATGTCATTATTGTTAAAAGATTTGTGTACTGACAGAAACCGTAATGGCAACTCAGCTGCAACAGCGTGTATCTTTGTAATACTTACTTTATATACTGTGTTGGCAATGGCAAGCTTGTGCCATTGTGAACCAAGTTTTACAAGAAAGATCTGTCCTTCTTTATGTGCATATCTATCTTCTTATAAAACTTTAATAGCTTTAAAATAAAAAACTGTTTAGTATAGATCTGACTATATGGTGGGACATGTAGATTTATTTTTTCCACGTTAACTCTTAACACGGTGCTCTTGCAGTAAACAAGCTTTTAACAGCATTGTTAGCTAACATTAAATGCACGTTTGCTGTTTCAAATGCCTTTTTTTTTCCCCAAAAAACCTTTGTGGTTGAAAGGAGTTAGTTGTTCAGAAGAGTAACAAGTTAATACTGAATTAGAGAAGATACAGTCTTAGAGCCTAGAAAGTCCATAGGATCAAGAATAGTATTACTATGCAAATGCTGCCCTTTGTTTTTGAGATAGACCAGTCAGGGGATTGGGTTGAATGTTGATCAACTTGCAAGTTTGGGGTGGGCATCTTTCTCTAGGAAGACTTGTTTTAGTGATAAATGAATCTCTTTGGGGTTTTATTTTGATGTAAATGTTATCATCTTACGGGTGTGGGAACATCAGTGTGGAGACTCCCCGAGTACAGGTGCCTGTACCTCCGTGATGAATGCACGTGTTTTACAGGATTAACCTAATACAATGCAGGTGAATTCACAGATAAAATGAAATCTCCAAGGACTGAACCTTGTGTGGTTTTATTTGATTTTGAATTAAATGTAATCTACAAAACTTAATGCATTTTACTTAGTAGTTTTGAAACAAGTTATTAATCAAACATAAAACTCGAGATTAAGCTTCTCGTTCCTCAGCAGGACTTGCATAAGTCTTCTCTGAACTCTTCTACGTGTTGGCAGACCATTAAAAACATCCAGTGCCACTCCTGATAACTTTCTTTTCAATTTGCATGACTACTTTTTCCGTTCCCCTTATGAGCGTTCTTCACATGCTGAAAAGGAATATGAAGTGCTAGTTGTTCTAACATACTTCTTTTGGTTCCAGACAGTTGACTGTGAGCCAGGAAGCGAAGATGACGAATCCCTTCGTGAAATGGTGGAACTGGCTGCACAGAGGCTTTATGATGCCCTCAGCCCAGTATACTGACCTCTGTAGATACCTAGGACACGTCAGAAAAATCTTTTAAATGTTCAATTTATTTGGACTATTTTTTAAGAGTAAATAAATTTTTTTTCTTCAGTAAGTCAAACGTATCAATTCTGTGATTGTGAAACTGCTGAGTTATTTCAAATAATGGATGAGCAACCTTATAGCAACTATGTTTGTGCATATAGATCATAATAAAATCAGGCAAAGTGTGCATATGTTCTTTTTTCTTATGTGCACATAAAAGAGAAAATTCTTAACCTATCTAAATGTAGAATTACAAAAATTAAATTGAGAGAGTTTTATATTTTTGAAGATTAACGACTACTTGGAGGATAAATTGGATGTTTTGGGTTTGCATATGCTCAGAACCAAGCTTGTATATGATTTTGTTCCTGTGAAGGAAGCAATTACCTGCATGCTTGTATCTGCCTGAAGTCAAAGGGGGCTTGAACACATTTAAAATGGAATCCATGTTTGCATACTGGGGTTAACTGGAGCTTTAAAACTACGTATGCAGGCATTGCCATTAACCGGACTAGCTGAACAAAATCAGCTTCAAGCGAAGTCAGTGCTTATGGCCTGTAACAGCCTCAAGCGCAGGTGGCTCCTGTCACTAATTCTGTGACAGTCGGCACGCGTCTGCTCCCGCTGCCGGCCCTGTCACTCAGTGCTGGTGAAACAGTCTTCCTGGACAGAGCAAAATGGGGTATCAGAAACTGCAGTATGTAGAGAAGAATTTCAAATACAAGTGTGATACTCCAAGTTAGCTGGGGTTGTTGCCAAACAGGAAATCATGCTGAAAACTGTCCACGGTGTTTTCGGCAAAAGAACATTATCTTTCCCTTCTATACACGACTGTATTTCTCCCCTTTTCTCAGCTGATTAAATTGGCACCTGGTAATCTTTACAGCGGCATTACTGTGTTACTAGTATTAGCAGAATTAGGCACAGTTTTCCTCCCCAAATTGTATGTCATTAGCTAACTAAATGAGTATGAAATCTTTAAATGGAGATGATTGCCTTTTCTTTAAAAGGAAGTCTCTCTTTGGAACAGATACAAATCTTATTTTTTAAATTATTCATGTTTTTTTAAATGTGCTTTCAGCCAATTCGGGGGGAGGGGGGTGGGGGGCTAAATGTGTCAGTGGGTTAGGCCCCCACCGTTGTCCTTCCCTCCTTCC
>NW_008825566.1:3511054-3521210 GCF_000699105.1 Pygoscelis adeliae | reverse complement strand
CCTGGCAGCCTGTGGTGAGGCAGCCAGGGGGAAGCCATCCCCTTGGGACGGCTTTGACAGAGGCCTGGTGGGTGGCGGGGATCGGCCTGGCACCACGAGGCAGGAAGGAGAGCAGTGAAATGGGAGTGTGGCCTGGTATAGTTATGTCCCTGTTGGATCTCCAGTGAGAGTGTTCCACGGGCTTTCGCACCTGATGGTCCTTTACGAGGTTTAGAGCTATTTGGCAGAAAGTCGTAAGGTTCCTGTGTTAGAAGTGTGAGCTGGTAAAAGTGTAGCTTCTGGTATTTCGGCAGCAGTGGCTTTTTCCAGACGGGGAGGACGGCCTGTTGTCTGTACTGACCCCTGCGCTCCTCCCAGTCCTGGCTCCTGGTGTGTCCCTTCAGTGCAGCTCCTTGCGTCGAGCTTGCCTGCCCCAGAGACGTGACCAGACCGTGGCTTGGTGAACATCTCCTTTGAGGCAATACCAGCTTTTTAGTGTTCATTTTGGGTCCCTCCCTTCTGTTGCATGGGTTGCATGGTGGAGTGGGTCACAGAGCTGCTCTGACAAAAAAAGATTTGGCTGAAGACAAAGGTTATCACCTTTAATGGGAGATCAGTTGTCTAAACCAACTCACTGTGCAGCTCTGTAAACAGGCGGAGCATTGTAACAGGGAGGATGGTGCAGCAGTGGGAATAAGGAGAAGGGATTAATTTTTCCACTCCTGGAAGAGGTAGGTATCGAACTGTACTCTGAAGCAGCATGTGGAGAGAGGATTTTTGAGAGAATGATGTCTTCAGAATGACGGCACAGTGAAAGGATCTCAGAAATAAAGTAGAAAATGGGAAAGGGGGGGCGGGGGGAAAGCAAGCCTCACCACCCAAAATGAAACTACAGCTTGACAGCAGCCCATTTTGATTACAAAGGGACCACAGGGTCTGTCCCTCTGTAGGTATGGTCCCACGTTGCCTCTGATTGCTAGTCGTGTATCTAGGTAAGATCCGGGCTGTTTCACCTCTGCAGGGACAGGGCAGGCTGGGAGGGAGGAAGCACTGCTGCAGCAGCGTGAGAGGCCACGCACAAAAAGCTTTTGAGGAGGGAAGGTGCCGGTGGTGGGACTGACCTGCTGGGGAGCGAGTTCTTCCAGAGATGGTCTAACCGTGTTCCTTGCTTTCAGTTCTCCTTCCAGGAAAATGGCTGGGGGGCATCCCTTGCTGAGAGACTGACCAGGTAAGAGCTTAAATTTCAGAAGTAATTTCTAGCATGCAAAAAGTCGTGCAGCTTTTTTAAAAGAAAACCAATGCAAGTTAATATTTAATGTGTATTTATTAATTAATATTCATTTATTTATTGAAGTGGAACTGCCTTAGTGGTAACCTGCCCAATACTGGTAGAAATACTCATTGGGTGTTTCTGTCCACTCAAAGCTTGAGTGGAAAGAAAAAAAATCCTTAGTGATTGTCAAGATTGTTGTTCTAGTTTCAGAGTTTAAGTGACAGGTGAATAGTACACATGCAATCTGTGGGTACATTTTCAAAACATAAAGTTATAATCCCACTGAAAACTCCTGTGACATCTTGTCGTTTCTGAGAGGGACGGAGGCAGGTGTCCTGACAGAATGGTTCAAAACTTGCCAAGTTTTGTTCTGGTGGGCAGAGGAGAGGTGTTCTTTTTGATATGTGTCTTTGTTTCAGAAAATGTGATGTTGTGAACCGTGGGCTCTCCGGGTACAACACCAGATGGGCTAAACTGATCCTTCCAAGACTGATCAGTAAAAGTACTGGTGCTGAGAGTACTGTTGCGGTTACTATTTTCTTTGGAGCCAATGACAGTGCTTTGAAAGGTACGGTATTCTACTTTTTTTTTTTTTCTGTGACCTGTTCTCTTAAGACAGTTTTACAGTTTAGCAGAAAAGGCAGAACAATCACACAGACCTTTCCTGCCACTTCTCTATGAAGCGGTTGCCCTTTTTTCAGTTTTACAGTGGATTGTTTTCAATCATTTTATTTGTATTTAAACCATGCAGTGCCTTCTATTTCTCTCCCTCTCACCAAGTTTTAATATTAAATTCCAAGGTGCTCAAGAATTAGTTATGTATCCATCACCTAAAATTGGAGTTGGGCATCTAACTGATTTTTCTGCCTTTAAAGCAGTCTGATGGGTTCTTAGCAGATGGGTTGAGGAAATGAGGGAAGGTAGCATTTGGATTCTCTTTAAGATAAGCATAGCAGCATGCAGAGCTAGTCTAATCAAAATGATAACCTCAGTGCACGAAGGACTGTCTGTACGTCCATGAGAATTTTGAAGTTTTTCTCTGCATCCAAGAGAGTGAAAAAATCTTAGCTTTTGTTTCAGGTGAAGTTTGAGGTGATTATGTGATCTAATACTGAGATACAGAGTTGCAAGACAAAGCATCTTTGAAAAAAAAGGTGATTTCTTTTCCCGCGTCCCTCATTTGTATTAGTTGGAAGCACTGTGTTTAAACTCTTGATTTGTCTGCTTTGGATATTGAGGAATGGAATTCTCCCACGACACCTCCTGAATCAATGGTTGAGGTGAACTGCTTACTGAGAATGAGTGCCCACATTCATACGCTGTGTAAAAAGCACGTTGAGTAATAAATCTGTAAGCAGTTTAACATTGCTAATGCATGTGCTCCATCCCCTAACAGATCTGAACCCTAAGCAACACGTTCCTTTGGAGGAATATGCTGCGAACTTGAAGAGCATGATACAGTATCTGAAGTCAGTAGACGTTACTGAAGACAGGATTATTTTGATAACGCCACCACCTCTTCAGGAATCAGCTTGGGAAAAGGAGTGTCTTGCCAAAGGTAAAAGAATGGATGGGCAGACTTTCTGCATTTTACCATCAGTGTAAGTTGCTGGTCCCAGGCTGACAGACGATTAGCCTTGTGCTTGTACCAGATTGCAGTCGTGTTCTTTGAGTTGATGGAAAAGGACTGCTCGCTGTTTTGCTAAACAGCTTTTGGATAAGCTCGTGGAGTAACTACCAGCTAATTAGTAACATCCTTTTGAAAGTGTTGATTGATCTGTTCGTGCATGAAGCTGACAGAAGTGGCTGCCCTTTGAGAACATAGGTTTTGCTGAGATGTCCTAGGCAGAGTACGTCATGTCCTAGCAGCTTCCAAATTAACATGAATAATGGAAGAAATTTTGGCGTTGCGTGCCTTAGAAAATTTTATAATAGTCACAGCATATTTCACATCTGTTTAGATAAGCAGTAATATCCTAGCCAGGTTTATTTTAAATTAAAAAACCCCCAGAGAATATAATATTCTAAGGATGCTAATAAAAGTACCTAAAAAAGAAGCAAAAGGTGATTAAATGATTTCTCATTACATTGTTCAAGCTAACTCTAAAAATAGAGACATAACAGCACTGCTTACTTCGTGTCACTCAGCCGGTGGAAATTGCCATAATCCCACTGACTCCAGCAGCGACAAATTATACCTCCTGAGAGTGTGTCCTCTTTTCCATTTGGACAACTTGTCCAGTTCTTGCACATTTATAAAAGACTTTTGAGTTAGATTCAGGTAAACGCAGAGCTGTCACCTTAGTATTTGCAAGGTTTTCTCAAATTTAGGTGGTATTGCGTATCCTGAGTTGTGTACTCAATCAAAGCGGTAACATTTTGAAGATGATCTCATGTTTAAACTGCATTAAATTAGACTATGTTATTGCATGACTTTCCATTAGGGATCTCTGGTGTGTGGCAGCGATCACTGTGCAAAACAGATTTTGGACTACATGGGCTTTCAGTCTCATCCAGCACGGTAGTTTTTATATTTTATATATAGTTGGAAAAGGAGAAAAAAGTCCTAGAGTAATACAGATTGTGTAAGACAGTAGCAGCTGTAGCAGGTCAGATCAAACATCAGACATGGCCAGTACTGTGTATGTGACAGTAGTAGATCCTCAGACAAGGCGTAAGGGATCGGGTCAGGCGCAGAGCAGCCGTTCCTGGTGTGTGTGCCCAGCTCTCACTAAAGCTGCTACAGTCGTAGTTTGCAGAACATGCACCCGTATTGTCCTGTTGAAGATGTGTTAGGTGAGCACACCGTGAATGCTGCTTCTCTGGCTCCTAGCTGTCAAGTAAATGTTGTTACTCCATTTTCGCCTTAAAGCTATCCTTTTTACGGGGTAGGGAGGGAGGAAACTTGCATTTACAGTGTTGACTCTGCCAGCATCTGTCTAAAAGAGATTGCTGTCCAGGGATGGAACAAAAGACAGGGTGATCTCAGACCGTGGACCACAAATAAAGTATTGTGGGCACAGTAAGCAGCAATATCAGATCATCTGCCCTCAACCAGTATCCAGGAGAAATGTTCTGCTTATTTGTGGTTTTGTCGGATAGATATCAGAGCAAAGGAGAGATGTGAAACAGGAGGAGGAGGAGGATGTTCACAGGAACATTCATCCAGATGTGAAAAGAGGCACAAAAAGAAACTCGGCTTCCAAATGAGGGTGCTGTGGGAGACAGAGTCAAGGCCCTTACCAAAGTCAGAGCTGCTCTTCGTCATCTGTATAGCCATCATTTCATCGCAGAAGGCAATTGGGTTGGTCAAGCACTATCTGGCTTTGCTAAACTTGTGTCGATAGTTCCTTCTTGTCCTTCCTGTGTTTGGAAATGAATCCCAAGAGGAGGTAACTCCACTATCTTTCCCAGCACTGAGGTGAGGCCGAGTGATCGACAGTTCCCCAGGTCCTTTTTCTTGCCTTTCTTAAAAATGGGTGTCATGTTAACCCTCTTCGGTCACTGTGGGTCTCCCGTTAGCCATGAGTTTTTGTAGGTGGTAGGCATTGGCCTCACCAATGCAACAGGCAGCTCCTTCGGGTGAATCCCACCCACGCAGATGCATCTGGCGTCCCTGAGTGTCCCCTAACCCATTGCTCCCCACTGTTGGCTGTCCTCCTTCCCAAGCTGAGTGGGAACATGCAGAGGTCGGTATATCACTAGGTTGCCTCCTCGATCCCTCGGGGACCCCCGTGTTCCCTGAGCTTCCTTTGGCTGCTGCTCTTAGCTTATAGACCCAGCGCATGTTCTGCAGAGCTGCACATTGAGAGCAGGCATGTGTTTGTGTGCTTCCAGAATGGAAGAGGAGATGAAACAGTTGAGAAGTAATCGTAACGATGAAAGAAAAGGCAAAGGGAGAATAAGAAATTATCAACTCTGCTAGATTAGAAGTCATAGAAAGGGAAAAGGACAGGACTGCGGGACCTCACCTGGGGAGGTGAGGTTGTGATCAATACAGGGAACTTGGCAGCAAAGGGAGCTCTGCGTGGTGGAGGCTGAATGAGCTGAAGGGCCGCTCAGTCTACGGGAGAGTTGAACCAGGAAGAAAGTTGAAGCTGGAGTTCGGAAACCTACCGTGGTGGGGAAGGACCGGTGAGGCTGCAGAGGATATTTTTATGATGAAAAGAAATGATGGGAGGAAAGAGGTGGCAGTGTGAAGAAGTGGGAAGCATCAGATGCAAGGAGGGAGTAGAGTAGGAGTTGATGAATTGCATTATAGGTCCCATTAAAAAAAAAAACGAACAACATAACTTAATAATATCTTGCCCCAAAGTTTCACTGTGGTCCGTGCAAAACTGCTGGCTTACGGTAGCTGGCACTGAGCATGTACTGAACACCCAGCTCCCAGTGTAACTGTGCGCACAAATGCAGTAGTCACAAGTGCTAATAAAGCTTTGCACCTAAATGTACCCCAGTTTCACCAGCATGTTACAATGAGGAGACTGCTGTACGGAGATGTTGAATGTCTGATGTCATCCAGGAAGCAGAAGGCAAGCTTGTAAATAGATTTGCATTTACTTAACTCTATTCTATGTGCTGGTAGCAGGTGTATGAAGAGTTTTAAATCTATGTGCTGATTTCACCTGAAGTTTGACAGATAGTGAAAGCTGTGAGCAGCACAGAAATGAGCATTATGCCGTGTGCTCATTGCCGTTGCCTCTCTCGCCTGTTACACATCTGTTAACAAGAAACATATTTTCAAATGCCTCAAAAAGAAAAGGTGCCCTGAAAGAGACTAAACGAGCTATAGCTGCCAGCCACTTAAATCGAGGTGCTTCGGATCGGGTTTGTAATTGGTTATGTCTGCTGGTGTGACAAACTGATATGCATCACGTGTGCCACAGAAGACAGAAATCAAGTTGTCAGTCATGATTGCTGAATGTTTTTTTTGTGTCTGATAGGTGACAAATTAAATCGCCGCAATGCCACCACTGGGGAATACGCCCAGGCCTGTGTTCAAGTAGCTAGGGACTGTGGAACGGATGTACTCGACCTCTGGACACTGATGCAAAAAAATCAGGTACGATGTCATGAGAAAGACTTTGAAACTGTCATGAATTGTGAAATAAATTGTGAAATTGCATAATTTAGCATAGAGGAACCTGTAGTGCTGCATTATCACTGAAAGGATACAAAATATATCCAAATCACATTTTGGGGAAGGAAAAAAGTAATCCAGAATGCTTCATACCGGGCTGGGAGAAATAAAGCTTAATACAAGCTAACCATTATATTTGGTTAGCGAATGTCCCCTGGGTGCATTACATGTAAACAACCTTTTCCTTGGACTTTGAATCATGGAAGGGGCCTCTGGAGGCACCTAGTCCAACCTCCTGCGCAGCGCTGGGCTACCTTCAAAGTTAGATCAGGTTGCACAGGTACCCTGCTGCCACTTCTGACCGAATACCCAAACTCGTCCCTGTGACAGGCGCTGCAGACTTTCCGTAAGCAGGTAACTCCAGTTCGGACACGGGGTCTTTTCCCTCTCCTGCACTCCCTGGCGCAGTAGATTGTTCAGTAGTGCAGTAGATTCAGTATTTTGATTGCATCACTTAATCTCGTGATCTTTTCCTGATGAACAGCAGTGACTGGCCATCAGAACATTCTCTTAATATTTTAATACAAACGGTGAAAAATAAAACCAGTATATATACCAGCTGGCTTTGAAGAACTTGCTTACTTAAAAATTACTCAAGAGCTTCTGTTTGCAACTAGCAAATACATTAATACATGGTTTTAACCTCCCTTGTAGGATTTCTCTTCCTATTTGTCTGATGGGCTCCATTTATCAACAAAAGGCAACAGCTTTCTAGCAGCACAACTTTGGTCGTGCCTGGAAAAAAAACTGTCTGCTCTTCCTTCACTGCTTCCTTATTGGCGTGACGTGGACCATACGAACCCCGAGGCCAGTCTTCTGTGCGATCCCCTGCAGTAACGAGCCGAAGCAGCCAAGCCTGGCAAAGCCAGTCTGTTTACAAACAGCCGGTATCCAGCAGCACACTGCAAACGTTGCGTACTTGGGGAACCAGGTGCTGAGGAGTCCCCTGCCGGTACTCTTCGTATCCCCTTCCCTTGGTCTATGGGAGAATAAAGATGAGACCACTCAGGCGTGTCTTGGGGTGGTTTGTCCTGCATGCTGCTTGTGCCGGTAGTTTGAACATCTGTGGGGATGAGCTCCTCTTTCCTTGGACGACTTGGAGGAAAGCGAGAGTCTCGGCTGCCCTGTGACCAAGGGACAGAGGCTGCCCAGAGGAGTTCCTGGCCTAGCTGAGCTTTGGGGACTACACCTTGATTAATACCATCTACTAGCTTTAAACACCTAGGAGCCGATAAGAGGCAGCAGCGTGGAGTTTGTCAAGAGCCGTTAGTGTCAATCCAGATTAATTTATTTGGTTGTAATACAGCAGTAGAAGCAGTTATCTGAGCTTTAGCAAGGATTTTGATAGTGATGTGTCGTAGTTCAGAGCAGGGGTTTTAGAGTTTGACTTATTTTGGCACCAGCAGCAGCTTCTTGCCTATAGACACAGATTTCAAAACAGTGCATGGTTTTGGGCAGCATAAAACTGGTGATGGACGTGCTCGTTTTGAGAAGCTCGGATCTTGAAGAAACCACTAGAAGGGGTCTGCATCTCTGCTGACAAAGCTGCGTCATATGTAATTTCCCATCAAATTAAGGAGGCATTTCAAGTGAGCTTTGGCCTTCATCCATAATTTAACAACTGATGTAACAGATGAGTACTGCATACTGTGTATAGTTTTTGGCTAAGAGAACACAAGCTACAAAACTACCTTTACAAACCGAAAAAAAATTGCCTGAAACCTAGATGAAATTCAACAAGCATGGAAAAAAAATGTGGTTTGGAAAATAATTGGCTAGTAGCCACACAGCAGAGGAAATGAGACTACTACTGGACCATGGATTAAAGAGAAATAAATAGTATATCACTGCAACTAAAAGCCCCCACGTAATTCTGGGCTGCGTTACCAGTTACATTGGCAGAAGACAGATGAGGCCAATAGCGAGGCCTTGGGTGACGTGTTTATTATGCATTGGGTGAGACAGAGACTGATGAGAGAGCATCAGGATGTCCCGCTTTGTTAGCGCCCCGAGGCTGCCTTTGCTTCGCTACATAACTGAGACAAGTCGGCCAAGACCTGTCACCTACTATGTAATGGTGTTATAAACTGGAGTGTAAGTAGTTATTTTTCATGTGCCTGGAGCTAGACCAGAAGTTAGATTTATAAATATTTATGAATATTAAACTGGACTGTCCTTTCTGTAATAAATACTTACAGTAAGGACTGGCTGAGCAGCGGAAGGGGCTCCCTGTGGAAGCTGCGGATCTTCCTGCGTTAGATGATACAAACAAATGGTGCAAGTACAGATTTCACAGTTTCTGGAATACGGCTCAGATTGGGGGATGGATTCTGTGATAGCCAAGGCCTGCTCCAAACCTCTGTTTTCATGCTCCCAGGTGCTTGCCACTGCCTGGTTTTCACCTGGGAAGTAATGACCTTAGTGCTGAGAACACGTACTTACACATTTACTACCTAAAAAGGCACCTGAGCACGCACCCACGCCTTAGATATGAATTTCATTGCCAGAACTGACCATACGAAGCTGGTGAAGGGTCTAGAGCACAAGTTCTATGAGGAGCGGCTGAGGGAACTGGGGTTGTTTAGCCTGGAGAAAAGGAGGCTGAGGGGAGACCTCATTGCTCTCTACAACTACCTGAAAGGAGGTTGTAGCGAGGTGGGTGTCAGTCTCTTCTCCCAACTAACAAGCAACAGGACCAGAGGAAATGGCCTCAAGTGGCACCAGGAGAGGTTTAGAGTGGATATTAGGAAAATTTTTTTCACCAGAAGGGTTGTCAGGCATTGGAAGAGGAAGTGCTTGAGTCCCCATCCCTGGAGGTATTTAAAAGACGTGTGGATGTGGTGCTGAGGGACATGGTTTAGTGGTGGACTTGGCAGTGCTAGGTTAACGGTTGGACTTGACTGCTGGGTCAAGGGTCTGACCTCCGCAGCAGAGGGGAGCGGTGAGAAGTAACTGGCTCAAGTCTGGCTGCACCCCAGACTTTCAACTCAGGGTTTGACAACTAATGAAGGACTGCACAGCAACAGCTCTTCTTTAACTGACTATTTTTTTTTTAATATAAAAAGCTTTTATTGTATTGGGAATTAAATTAACTCCTCACACATGTACTTTGCACTGAATCAAAAAAAGAAAACCCAAACAAAAAAACAAACAACCCCAAAAAGTTCAAATCCAGTATATAAAACACAATAGCTAGTCAGATAGAAATACCGTAAGGCACACGTTCAAGTATTAGTGTAACAAGTATCCTCGGGGCAGGAGGAGCTGGGGGTACTCCCACAATCCTTTCGGCACAGGTTTGGTTCCTTTCCCTCACATTTAAAAACACAAAGGCTTTCCGCAGCTGCGGTTCCCCCGTGGCTGAGCACAGGCTTGTAGCAGTTAAAATGGTTCTACCATTGGTCCCATTTTATGTCAGTTTTATCAACAGGTTATTATGGGAGAAAACAGATGCAGAATTAAGATGCTGCTTTGCTATCGCGACAGTCGCTCTGCGACTCCACTGTGTCAGTCCACCTGCTACTAAGCTAAAACAAGGCCCAGGTACCAGTCCCAGCTCACCTTACAGATCTCCAGGTGTATCGAATTGGAGGATGCCATTAAATGACCAACTTTTAACATCACATCGTTTTACCTGTGTGGGAACCTGAATTCATGAAGTCTCTTCCTTATACTTGCCCTGTAAGTTTAACAAAGGTTTATTTCTTTTTTGATGAAATTCACAATTGTTTTTAAACAAATGCCCCCCCCGCAATGGAGTGAAT
>NW_008825566.1:3477317-3511028 GCF_000699105.1 Pygoscelis adeliae | reverse complement strand
GTAGGAGCTTCGAAAGGCCACACAGGCCACAGAAAACTGAGGCTCAGCTCTTTGAACACCTCAACAATAGCGTTACCTATTTCAAAATAACATTCGGAGAAACATCTCCGCACCGAAACCACCGCTGTGAACAGCTGGTTAAGAGTCCTCATCCGCATAAATGATTTCTCCACTTAGGCTGCTTTCTCCTACCAGACACCTGCAACACACGAGCCTCTCGGTGCAGAGCGGGAAACTCCCAGCGAAAGCCTTTCTCTGCAATGGAGACACGCAGACAAGACAACCTCACCGTGAGAGGCAAAACACCTTCATGCTAGAGGAGCACTTCCGTGCATCGCGTAAGGTTTAACAGCCTCTGCAGGACCCTTTTGTTTTTATTTCGAAGCTGTGTATCTTAAGCTTCTTGATTCCAATTATGCATCTTCATTTAATGCTGCAAGACACTATTTTTGTCTGTTTCATTACCCTCGTTCTGTTCTCGAAGCATGTTTAGGCTTTTGCTTACATGTACCTTAAACTGCTAAATGATCTACGCTATATGGAACACACTGCAGTGTTTTCATTTTGTTTTTAAAAGCCCCTTAATTTTGTCTATCAGTGCTGTCAGACTACAAAATATTAAATTATAAAAAAGGCCGATATACACAATCCAATATCCAGCAGGATATTCGGTTTTGCACCACAGGTTGAAGGAAATGTTAAAGGTCAAGGAAATGGAAAAACAAATCCAAAAAGCTTCAAAAACAAGCCAGTTTTAGTTTGGATTTTCCTTTTTAAAAGATATAATGCTCTAATAAACGTAATTTAAGGAAGGTCATACACATGACCAGCATCTGCAGTAGGTCACTTCCTTATTTCTCCCACTCCCTCACAAAAATATATATACATATATTTATATTTATATAAATGAAATGGTTTTAGATCCTTATTTTGCAGACACAAGTCATACATTTAGAAGGCAGCAAGACACTAGCATTCTGTTTCTTTGCTGTCCACCCGGTTCTGGCGCTGTAGTTTAAAGGACGAAGCTTTCTCACTCCTAATGACAGGATGGTCTGTCAAGTCCTCAAAAGATTTGGCGGCCGAGCTGCTATTTGGGAAAGGGTCCTTCTCAAACCCGTCCTCGTCAATGTGAGAGTCGGTGCTTGGGTCCTCCTGAATAGTGTCCATTCTTTGGTGGTCCTGTTTCGGTGCCGCAGCGACAGCGGGCACAGCTGTGATGGGCTGCAGCGGCTGGTGCCGGCTTGTCGACTGCGCTGCAGGGAAGGGCTTGATGATTCGAACGGAGGCAGAGTCCAGACTGCTGAGCATCTCCACGTTCTGCAAGACACAAGCAGCCACATCAGTGGGAGAGCAACCAGGATCTAGTCCAGGGTTCAGTTTTTGCACTGTTTTTAAGGGGAACAGGCAACAGGCACCTTCTGAGGAGCACCCGCACTTGTTAGAGCCGTTTAAAGGCTACTGTGTCCTCCTCTCCACTCCCAGCAGAGACATGCTGACTGCCCTCGTGCCGCTACAGGCTACCCTGCACTAGCCAGGCTGAACCCACTGCACCGTGCTGGAAAAGGAGTTAAGATTTTGGATTTTACAGTAGATTTACGCTTACTTAAGAGCAAGGGAACATCCAACAGAAGTAATCTGTTGTGTTGTTTTTTTCCCCTCAAGAAATCCAGCTACACTAAGCACTACAGGCAGAAAGGCCTTTTTATCTCTTCTTGTTCCTTCTCCATATAAAGCGCCACGGGTGACAGCCTCACTGGGACAGAGCTGACGACTCGGCCCCACCTCCCCTGGGGTCCAACACTGCTTTGGCAAAACCTAGGGCTGGAAATGCAGGGTCAAGCCAGACGACACCGAGAGCTCAGTGCAGGGAAACAGTCAAAGGTACAGCTTATTCCACTCTTCCGACCTGAAGAGTTCCCTGTTTCACATGCAAGAAGTTGCACTGAACGCAGGGCCAAAGACCAGAGGGGGACCACTGTGATCACAGCCAAATTCTGCAACCCAGACTAAGTTAAAGCCCACTGATTTCTGCTTCTATTTGAGCATGGCTTGGAAAATACCCAGAGATTTCTGGGGATAAAAAAATCCCCACAAACCTTAGTAAATGCTAATACTGGGCAGGATGAGATGTTTACCGGCTACCAGTACTGCATTTCCCAACCACTCAATCCTCAGCAGATCCAAAAGACACAAGATCTGTTTGTTGAACTCTTGCTTGTGCAAGGAGCCCATTAACTATACCCATGCTCTGGTGCTACACCTCCTTCTGGAATTTTCTCGATGCAATTCAGGTATAAAGCTCCAAGGTGACTTTTCTTACAGCATTTGTGCTGGTTTTGGCTGGGATAGAGTTAATTTTCTTCATAGTAGCTAGCATGGGGCTCTGTTCTGGATTTGTGCTGAAAACAGTGTTGATAACACAGGGCTGTTTTCGTTACTGCTGAGCAGGGCTTACACAGAGTCAAGGCCTTTTCTGCTTCTCACACCGCCCCACCAGCGAGTAGGCTGGGGGGGCACAAGAAGTTGGGAGGGGACACAGCTGGGACAGTGGATCCCAACTGACCAAAGGGATATCCCACACCATATGATGTCATGCTCAGCATATAAAGCTGGGGGAAGAAGGAGGAAGGGGGGGACGGTTGGAGTGATGGCGTTTGTCTTCCCAAGTAACTGTTACGTGTGATGGAGCCCTGCTTTCCTGGAGATGGCTGAACACCTGCCTGCCGGTGGGAAGGAGTGAAGGGATTCCTTGTTTTGCTTTGCTTGCGTGTGCAGCTTATGCTTTCCCCATTAAACTGTCTGAACCCACGAGTTTTCTCACTTTTACCCTTCCGATTCTCTCCCCCATCCCACCGAGGGGGAATGAGCAAGCGGCTGTGTGGGGCTTAGTTGCCGGCTGGGGTTAAACCACGACAGCATTCAAGACCAGCTATGAGGGATTCGAACTAAGACCGCCTTCAATTACGCCAGAGTAGATGAGAGAGGCAATCTGCCTCAGCAGTCTTTGACTTCAGTATGCTTCCCTCAGTGCCTGTACAGGAGCTCTGCAAGGCTTTTTTCCCCCCTCCCATTACAAAATGACATTTCCTTAATTGAATGTTTCAGTTATTAATAAGAATTGGGTTGTCAAAGCACTGGACAGGACACCCAGATGATCTATGTCAGAAGGTGCCCCGTGCTGGACTGTAATTAAAATTTACGTTGGCACTTTTTTGCTCTTATCCTCTCCCAACTCAGCTGGGAGAAGTTTCACAAGGTGAGAAGCATCACTGACAGGTCCCTGCACCCTGAGGCCAGCTCTCCCATAAGCAACTGGAAGGCTCTAGCACATCTGGCCACTAGAAGCTGACTCCTGCAAGCAATGATTCTGCAAAGACACCACATTTTGCAGAGATTTTTCTGCAGTGTCGCCCCGCTGAGCCTCATGCTTCATTGACACCACTTGGCTGGGAACAAGCGGTCTGTGGTTGAAGCTGTCGAATGGCACATGCCAAGGGGACCCTGTACACAGGCGCCCGCTACGCACAGCGGTGCTCCGCAGAGCGGAGCGGCTTCCTGCCCCGGGAGCTGTGGCTGCTGCAAGAGAGCTGCTCTGTCAACAAGGTCAAGGCACAGCTCTTACAGGAAGGAAGAATCAGACCTCGCCAAGCTGCAGTGCTTGATACATCGAACACAGGCTTGTTCAAGAAAGCAGTTTCCCTCAAATTGATTCATCCATCTGCAGCGTGAGGCATGGGGCTCCAGGTCTGTCTATTATCACTTCTTTGATAAATACTCTGCACACACCATAGGCTCAGATTTTCTAATACATATTGGATAGCTTTCTGCCAATTCATATTCAGACAGCAACTTACACTGGGGCAAAACAGGGACTTCGTGTTCTCCTCGTACTGCTTGTCCAATTTCTTGTCCTATTGGAAAACAAACAAACAAAAGCAAACCAGAACATACACACACAAAATGAGAAAGTTAGTTTCCCAATTGCAAGGTCCCTGTCCCCCTTTCCCTGCAGGGACAGGGCGTGGGGCTCTTTCCTCTACCTCCCGTGCCTTCCCATCCATCCCAGGAGTGCACATGGGCACAGCAGCCCTCTGCTCTAACCCCACACTGCTGTCGGCATCACACCACATGTCCACGCTCTCAGTTGCCATGAGCTCTCTCTCTTTACCCATCCACCCAAGCTCAACCAAGACCACTTCCCGCTCTGGCTCTCCCCACAAAATGTGGGTGTCTTATTTCTTAGCAGGGCTCTAGAACACTTTGACTCTAATGGAAGTTACCAAAATTATACTTGGGTAGAATTCGGGAGGCAGAGGTAGAAAATCTGCCCAGGAAAGAACGGGAAGGACTCCAGGGAATAGTCATGGGAGCACTGGGTCTGCCAGAGCCCAGCAGAGTTTAGCAGGAGTTTTGCCTATTGAAGGAGCAGTAAGTTTTACATATTCTGGATTCCCGCCCTGGGGGTTGCTAAAAGCTTCCCACCACCTTCTCCCACAGACATCTGCCATTCCATGTATGAAGGGTGTTCTCTTGCAGCTCAATCCAACAGAGCAGTCATCTCAAAGACAGGTTACTCACCACGCAATGCACAAGGATGCTGAGAGGAATCCAAAAAAGCAAGGAGAAGACAAGCACAGAGCCCACTATATTATCCGCTAGGAACTTCCCTGTGAAATCAGTTCAAATCTGTTAGTTACCTACCAAATACTGTTTCATGAACATACACATCTATCCCCATTCTGCAGCCACTGCTCATGCAAGCCAAGCCACAGAACTGCTCAGAGAAGCACAGGCTGCAGGACTAGGCAAAGATAAAAGAAATTATACAATTTTAGAAAACTGTATCCAATATGTTAACAATAACAGTTTTTCTCCTCTGTTCTTCTCTGATGAGAAATGCTGACAGGCCGTAACATTTAATATGAGTTGACTGGGAACAGGCTATATTGAGTTAGCCAAGCTGCCCCTTTTAATTATACAAGACACACAGTGAGTCTGTTACCAAATTCTGATTTTACAGTCGAGTGATAACTACCTGCCTCCACAAACAAAATATTGGAACGTTAAAGATACACAAACTGCCTCTACCTGAGCAGGCTAAATAGCTTTAACAATTACCTAAGAAGCAATTTTTTGACCCTAGAACTCAAGACTGAAAGCCCCAAACCCAGATAATTACACTGTGGAGGCAACAGCATTACCATGAGCACAGGGAGTTACCCCGTCATTATACAGCACCAGCTTATTAACAGGTTTTGCATGGTTCCAGTAACACAGAGTGCGACACTGGGGGGCTATCTGCTTGGATCGCACAGTGGGGATGCAGACCAAGGAGGCCCGCTCGGAATCGCTGGGAAGTGACTCAGTACAGGCACACAGCTTGAGGTGCGTGACATCAGTGGTTTTCTTAAATAATGAGAGAAATGAAGTTTTCCTCTCCCAGTCTGCTGACATTTAAATCCCACTGAGAGGCCCACTTTATACTGTGCCGAATCTAGCTGACCTCTAAAAGGACTGTCTTTTATTCACTTTTCTCTAATTGACCTACTTCTTGGTATTCTGACAAGAAGCTCTCATCTCCTTTACAAGCTTGGAAGATGCCTAGAAAATAACGGAGTTGAAAAATGCAAAATGATCCCCCATCCTTTCAGCTTTAAAAGGCAAGATCAGTATTGTCAAACTTTAGGCAAAAATGTATTTATATCCATCAGAAACACAGCTACTAGCTACCCTTGCGTACAGGTGGATAAGAACAGCCACCTAACTCCCTCTGAGTTAGGTTCATGTCATGAACTAAAAACAACCCCAAAGGATATGGTTACGTATCTTACCAAAAGTATTGATGCTGAGTTGGTCTATGAAATCCCAAAATCGTTCAATCACATCCTGTACTTGCTTCTCGCATTTACCCTGCAGAAGTAAACACTTATTTACAAAACAATCTTACACTACCTAAGCGTAAGATGGAGACGGAAGAAGATACAAAGATGATAATGAAACAAAGACTACAGACACAGCAGCACTTGACAGGTTTACACTCATGCTCAGTAGCAGCAATCCATTTTTACTGCCTTTATTTTTGGCAAAACAGTTTCAATTCTATTGCTGTCTGAAACAGGTGACATTTTAATGTTTGAAATGTGCAAAAACCGCCCCACCCTCGCCCCATGTTAGGGGACATAAACTGAAGTTTCAGAGAGGTTTAAGCATCAGAAGCCTCAGTTCCCGTTACCCACCGAGAAGGCTGCAGCTCTCAGGAGCCCAAGGTTTACAGACAGACAGACTCCCAGATCTGGCTGTGCTGGTTTAACACAGCAGATCATCGGTCTTTCAGTTCTGCCGGCGGAAGGGCTGGGGCATGCCCTCCCAAATTCACTTCTGCCAACACCCAGTTTAGCTTCAACCGTTGGGGTCTGCAGGTGACGCGACTGTCCATGCAGCTGTACCACGGCACAGACACCGACTGCCAGCAACCCACCAGTCTCCCTGCCATGGGCTCACTGCCCTCTTCAGATACTGCCAGCTAGATTTTCATGCGATTGCTCCCTGACCTGAATTATTTTAGTCAAAATTAATTGGGCTAACGTGAACAGCCGAAATAGCAAGCACTGCAAACACGAGTGCTGTCGTAAGCTCAGCTGTTCACCTCCTTCGCACAAACTGCTGGCTGGCTGGGCTGTGGGGAGCAGCAAAAGGGGCAGTAAGCAACAGCAGAAGGTAACAGCTTCACCTTGCACATGTCTCTGCAGAACTTACTTCCACCTACAGCTTCAGACGCCCTTTAATTTTTACCCTGCGGAGAGGTACTTACACAGTATCACCCTGCTCAGCACCACGTCAAGCTTTGGCTTCTCTTTACCAGCACAGTCCTTGTCACAGAGGACTCTGAGACACCCAGCCACAGAAGCAGAGCATGCAGTGCACCGACATCTGGGAAAACTTACATTTGTATCGCAGAAGCCCACAGTGCAAGGCTTCCCCTTGCGCAGGAACAGGAACTGGTCATTAGCATCGACGTACGGTATGCACCTATCCTGCTCGTCCCGGCAGCACACCTTGCAGGAATTATCCGTTTCTGTAATAAAGCAACAAACTCATTCCTCGGCAGCACCAAGAGTCACCTGCAACCCATAACCACGCAGATGCATAACCCCACGTGTCCCCTGGCTGACCGTGTTCCTGCCCAGCTTCCCCATAGAGAAGGCAGGATTGTGCAACTCGCCCAGTTTCACTTACTCTGATGACCAAACCTGAAACTCAACCAGACGCCCTGTGCAACGTATTAGGGGACACAGTGGGACCAAGCTCTCCAAGCTGATACTCCAACACTGCAGGAATCAACAGGCAGGTGAAGAAGTTCCAAACATGTCCAAGACACAGATTTAAATATTTCTTGGACTTTGGGTCCTCCAGGCACTCTTCTCCTTGGCTATGCCCTCCATCTCAAATGACGGGGCTCACAGCACTTCCCTGCACTGCCCCTGTGAAGCTTTCCTCCTGATCCCAGCTGCTTTACCAGATTCAACAGCTGAGACGGAGAGCAAGCGAACAGTAAAGCTTATGGACAGAAGTATATGACAGGCAGGTTTGCAGTAGCAGGGGACTGGACTCGGGGATCCTATGTTCTCACAGCACTTTAACCTCTTCGAAATCTTTCTTTAACCACTTGTTGGAGGCTACCACTCCTCTGCCAGATGCCTGGTCCAGAGGTTGGCTGAGATCTCTTTACAATCAGAGAACAGACCTTCCCTCCCGTCCGCCTGTGGCAGAGGCAGTGAAGGGTGGGAGAGTGCCCTCTCCTTTAACTGGGGTGCCAGACCATTAAGTCTCATCTTAATGTCTTCAAACCCAGACCACCAGAGGACAACAGGACATTTATATTTGTTTTCCAAACAGAAAATGCTAGCCCTGAAAAACCAACAGTTTAAACTTTTTCAGAAACCATAAACTCAGCCCTTGAACAGGCAAGCCCACAACGAAGCCAGCACTCTCCGAGGAGCAGAGCTGAAGCACGCATTTCAGTTCGGTCCCGTGTCACCCACCGTTGCACGCACACGACCGTAGGTTCTTCTCCCTCTCACAGAAAGGGACGCACTCCCCATCCTTGCACTTCCCCATGTCCACGCAGACTGTGTCATCTGGAGCATTCCCTGGAGGGGGGCACTCGCTGCTGTTCCCTACAGAGGGAGGTCGACAGTGTGGGAGGACTGTGTTAGAGTAAAGGGCAGAGCACCTAAGCGTGCAAAAGAAAAAAGGACAACAAAGGAAATCCAGACTCATCCCAGGGGGAACCCCGATAGCTTGTTCTTGACTTTGATCTGCAGGCTGCCTGCCAGCTCCTCCGAGAGGCAGCAGCAGCTTTGGAGGCTTTCAACAACTCAGGCATTGTGGCACTCTGGCGACCAAGGAGTAGGTAGCAGACCCTGGAGGTGCCATCAGCAAAGCAGGAGCTCTGACTTGACTCCTTGCCTCCAGGAAAGATTGTGAGGAGGAAGTAAACAAGTGGGGAAGTAAAGCAGAGTTGCAGTAATTCCACCCTTTCTATGGCAAGATTCAGCTCATTCTTGTCCCCTCCCAGAGACACACCCTGTTTTGCTTTTTCTTTTTTTAAGGGAAAGAAAGAAGGAAGGAAAAAAAAGGAAAAAAGGAAAAAAAAAAATCAACATTTTTCATGTTCTTCTGGACAGTAAATCATCAAGTGACTCCTGAACTACAATGACACTCATTATAGGGCAATTTCGTGATGCTTAACTGGTCTCTAAAATTACATGTACTGGATGAACAAAGGGCACTAGTTTGAAAGCAGATCGAACAGGACACTGAGCCTGGAGCGCTTGGCTAGCTAATGTAAAGGGGACAGAAACACATCCTACCAGTGCAAAAAGACTCTCCTTTACAAGTGGCATTTATGGCTTCTTGGCATTTCTTCTGTGCACTTTCAAACTGGCAGCCTTTACAGCAGGGGCTGTTCCGATCACTGTGGAAAGATCAAAATAAAAGGAAGAAATATTAAGCTTTTTTTTTTTTTTAAGAAGTACAAGCATGACAAAGCCAGTGAAAAAAAAAGATGTTTGGGGGAAAAAAAAAAGCTACTTCTTGGAGACTGACTCACTGATTCAAAACCCTTGCCCTCTCTACCCTCTCCCATGACCTTTCTACACACCCACTCACTCTTCATTTCTTATTTCACTCTTACTCTTCATCACTACTTACTAAAGGTAAAAGCAGGTAGAAAGTACAACATATTGAGAGACAACACAGGGATCCTTATATTATTCAAGGCACCTCGATCCTCTTGTTACTTGCTGTGCAACTTTGGTCAAGACTTTCCACTGTTTTCTTCCCCCCGCGTTTTTCCCCGTTTGTCCTGAAGGTTTACTACTCTATTCTGCGCTCTCTTTATTCTCTCTGTCCTGCATCTGGTGCAAGGCGGCCCTTAGTACAAACACGGTTATTAAAGTTGAGGGAATTTCTTGCTAAACAACAGGAGTTGCATGAGCTCTCTACTGTCACGTGGTGCAGAGCTGGACTCTGAAAAAACAGACTGGACACTGCATTGCAACAGGGCCACAAACACCCCAAAGAGCAGGAAGAACAGAAAGAGGACTCATTTAGTGCAGTCACTGTATTGTCTGCTCAAACACATTTTGCAGCAGTCTTGAAAATACCAGTATATGATCCCAGTTTGAAGCCACCTTGCAATACAAAAAAAATTGTGTTTGCACAGCAAATTTTTAATATTGATTTTTTTGAATGCCTGAGTTTGCTTAATAACAACAACGATGACATCGTTGTCGTCGTCTGTAGCTCTTGGCACTTCTCAGAAAAAGTAACAGAATGCTATAAAAATTAATGTATGCAACCAGTGCATGCACACATCACACTTTCCTGGAATCCTTTATTGGCTTCAGCTCACATGTTTAGCCTTAAAGCCAGGAAACAGGTCTGTGACACTGCAGGTGGCTTTAAGAGCTTTCAGCCCAGACCATCATTCTCTCCTGTGTAAGAGAAGTTGCAGCTTATCTCCCCTTACCTGCATTTGGCACCATCTTTCAGTTTACAGTCTGCAGAGCAGCAGGGATCAGCCTGTTGGTACAAGAGGCCAGGATCGCATTCCTCCCCTTCATCCACCCTGGAGTTCCCACACACTTTGTTGTTGCGCTCTTTGAAGCACTCCTGGGCCTTGATCTCTATGGTCCTATGGATGGATTTTTTGCTGCAGCTTGAGAACATCTAGAGAGTCACAAGGGGAAAGAGCAGCACTGAGGAGCGTACCTTTCTGTCACCAAGTGGCACCTAAAACAGCCTCAGCCTCCCTACGCCTCCAAATTCTTGTGTGTCAGAAAGCAATTATTCCCTCTATACTGCCAGTTTGATACCTTGGAAAAAATTTCAGATGGGAAAGTAACAGTTGGGTCCGTAAAGGACATTGCTACGTTACAATCCAGGGACACCTGCACGCAGTCTGGCTCAGAGTCACAGAGCCAACTCTAGCTCTCCCACAGCTTCAGGACCACTAGCAACCATCCCCAGGAAGGGCTGCAAAGTTGTAGCAACGGCGAGAGACTGCACTGCCTCTCTGCAGCAAGGCTAGACGTGAACCACAAGTCAGACTAGACTGCAGACTAATCATTCCCTTGATTATCTTGGTTTCTCATCTGCAGAACAGGCACAATGCCAAGTCCACGCTGCCAGTGCAAGCTTCTCAGACTGGCGAGCACCACAGCTGTGGCGTCTGGCAGTCTCTCTCCAACAATAATAGCTATGAACCATCCAAATACTATTCGGTACTGAAGGTCCTGTATTTGACTCTTGCTGATGACTTGCTTTTAGGTGCATGCACCCACAGCTAATTACAAACAACTCATTAAAAAAGCACCTGACATGCTATGACCTCCAGTGAAACTCAGAATCCAAAGACGAACTTATCTTGCAGAGAACCCAACAGCACGCAAGTATGTTTTCTTCTTATGGCTAATCCATTACATTCCTGATGGTTTCAAGCTATGGGAATCATTAACTAAATAGACTTTCCATGCAAAGGGTCATTGACCATAGTAGAAACTTGTACGTGGAAGCAAAACTATGCCACTATACCTTATTGTTTTCATGATCTCCACTGACAGCAATTGGATACATAACGTATTTCCCTCCCTGGTCTTCAGTGGGGGCACATTCTGGCAGACTATCGGGATCATGCTCTGCTCCAAAGTTATGTCCGAGTTCATGCGTCGTAACCAGGTCAGCCTCCTTTTTTGAAGATGAAAAAAGCAATGCTGAAAAAAATTAGTCCGAGCAGGACAGGACAGAAGATCCCAGCTACTTCCAGGCCACCAGCAATTCTAAGACACACTGAGATGGAAACTGATTTCCCTGTGAACATTTTTTTTTTTTTTAGAAGTAGGCAAATAAAGTCAAGTAAAATTATGTTGCATTTCCAAAAGCAAGTTCCAGGACTAGGTTTGAATACTAAACCACTGTTAAAGGCAAAATGCTGCCCTAGAATACCGATTCAATATTGTTTTCAATGCAATGCAGACACTTAAAATATCAAAATTGGCTTTGAAATAGCTGGAAGGCAGAAAAAGTTGAAACAAAAAACAATCCAAACAAACACCAGCTACTATGATTAGTCAATCTCTTGTTTAACATATCTTGCCATTAGAATTATTTCTTCTAAATGGATGATGACATTAGGAGTGCTGAATAAGCTCTTTTATTGCATGATTACTAGGAAAGACATCTACAAATGTGGCCCAACAGGGATGGATTTCCAACATCGTTTATGCAAGACGGGACTCCCTCTGCTGAGGATCCCAAACCGGCTCTGCCTCGCTGCACACCTCCCTGCAGTGCCTTGACCAACAGGTGGTGTCATGCTCACAAGGTGACAACCACAAGTAAAACTAGCACAGAAATAAGTTAACCACAAGGAGACTGAGCAGTTCACGAGAGAGAGAAGCATGTTTGACGAGCTAACCGTCATTTCAGCTCAGACCAAGCACTGCAACAAGCAGCACCGGTACCCAGCGTAGGCATAGCTAATGCGAGAGCCAGAGACAGGAGAGCTGCCCAGAGATCATTCCTGTGCTTCATCGTGTTTAATTTGGGGAAGGGTTTAAGCAGGGGGTTTTTTTGTCTTTCAAAACCCAAGTGGACACCGTGCAACACTCTCCCTGTGAAACCAATCCATAATGCTCCCGCTGCCCCATCCCAAGCTTTGTGACCGCCACTGGGAAGACAGCAACCTCCATTTCCTTTGTAATCCAAGGCAGAACTCCAGCTTGGAGATTGAACAACAAATGCAAATAGCATGGCAACGGCTAGAGCTCTTTGTCAACATACCTCTCACACAAAGCTTCACTGTCTTTTTTTTCCCTAGCTTCTTGACAGCTTCTGTGCCAAGTTTTAGCCCACACATCAATTATGAATTCCCTTTATAATCAGGCTACAGAAAAGCACAGCTGAGAAGTCAGCAAAAGAGAAATATGCCCAACTACAAAGATTTGGTAGATGCAAACACAGGCACTAATCTGGTATCTTTACAAGTGAGACAAAGCTCATAATCAGGCCTTTATGTATTTACTATCTCATCAAGTATGAAAAAACCCTTTTTTTTCATAAATTGAAATTTCATAAATTGAAATTTCATAAATTGAAATTAGGCTTAGTATTAGCACTAACAAGCCCTGCCTATTGTACCGTTCTCTGCTCTACTCATTCAGGACACACACACACACAAAAATTCAAGTGGAGAAATGTCATTAAAAGGCCCAAACTAAACAGCCTACTTTGTGTGCACTACTTTCACTGCCCTACCTTGCAAATAGAACAGACCAAGCATACACAATCATCCACCTCCATGTTGTAGATGTACGTAACAGCAAACACGTCATTTTTTTCTTATTTGAGTCAGCAGACTAATTTTATTTTTATTGGAAGTCTACTTGTTGTATAATATTTGCTTGTTCTGTTGAGGGTTTGTCTGGTTTTTTTTAAAAGCAAAATACATTTAAATTCATCTTTGGATGTCAAAATCCTGTTTGTATCTGAACAACTACAGCTCCTATTAGACGCTGGCTACGTTTCCTCATTACTGTTCCCCAGGGAATTCAATTCCATTCAGTCCCGACTCCCCTTGTCAGCAAGAACAAAAAACTATGATTTTGGTTTTGTAGACCTACATCCTTGTCTCCAGGGATCCAACTCAATCGAAAAGCCAGCAGCTTGTTTATGAGAGAGCACGGAAGCTTGTCACAATCCCATGGCACACATCACCAACACACACGTACGTACACTGAATGTTCACGCTCTGCAGAGAATACTCTCCTACCTTTGTGAGGATGGTCTTCCCATAGTTCTTGGTGCTGGTTAAGCCACTGTTCAGATAGATGTCCTTCTTTGCAATTTGACTATAATAAGCTACAGAAGTGAGAAAGAAACAAATCAAAATTGCCAAACATTTTTCTTGGGTTTCAGGGTTTTTTGGGGAAGAGAGGGATACTTGTTTGGGGATATGAACAGCTTTATTGTGTTCTCAGGCTCACCAGCGGGACCCTGCCTCTTGCCAGTTTTTGGAGTGGGGAATCTTTCAAGAACAGCACAAACAGCTCATGTATTGCAGTAAAGGGGAAAATATAAGACATTTCCAAGACAACAGCATCTGCCATTCCAGAACCACTGCAAGATGCACCCACACAAAGCAGCCCTTGGTCTAGGGCTTGGTGAGCCAGCTTGTTCACACAAGATAGCTTAGTGACTTTTATCCTTCCCTCCCTTCTTTTTCCAGCTCCAGCCAACAAAACGGCCATCTGTTCTATCCAAAAACCAGCCACTAGAGTCTATGCAAATAACACATCATGCTTCGTGAAAGTTGGAGAAGAGGTTTAAACACAAATAACAAAAACTAGCTTTCAACCCGCAATTGAGAGGGAAGAAAAGGAAGCCTTGCCTTTAGGACAAATGCCACCATGGCTGTTAGGTCTGGGAGAGCCAACATAAGCCAATCCAAGCGTTCCCATGTCAAAATCTTGATACGTGAAGAGATGAGCAAGGCACACATGAGCTGCTTTCTCAGCAATATCGAAGCTAAATTGCTTTAAGGAAAAAAAAAAAAAGGTCAAATCTTTGTAAGACACGTTACGGTGCATATTAGAAGTCTATAGATAAGAACATTTATCTAATGAGCCAGACAGGTACCTTCTAGATCTGGTTAAGTCAGAAAAAAGCAGCTGTTATCTGTCCTAAGAGCTGTAGAAAATTAAATGAATACCCAAGTACATTGTACACATTCATTTACATAACTTGTCTATTCATTTCCCCTTTCACAAAGAGGGGAAAACCAAGTACAATAATTTGACGAAGGTCACAAGGCAGCCAGTCTCAGGGCCAGACGTATCAGGACTGCCTTTCTGACCCAGGCCACATATTAATAATTCTAATTGGTGTGTGCTCCATAATTATGCAATGGAGCCCTTTACCATTGACTACAGGGCACATCAGCTAGTTTGACTTTGCATAACATCTACACATCACGTGAAGGAAGTAGAGGAGTTTCATCAGTTACTACAGAGCAGCTGTATGAATGTGTAATTCTCTGGAAGGGGCACAATTTTTCAAGGGTTACAACCTACCTCTAGCAGCATTTTCACATCCCAGGCATCTTTCTTATCATCTGGGTAACTTTTTGCCATATTGTAATGCTTTTCTCCAGGTTTTACAAAATTTGGCTCATTGTGGATGATAATCTACATTTCAAAAAAGGCAACAACAATGTAGAGGAATTTTGATCAGTTTTACAGCTACAGAAAAGCTTTCAATGTAATCTTAAATGTCTCAATAGATCTGCAAGAAGAAAAATTCAGACTCAGCATGCTTCTAATGTTAAATTTTCAGCCTCTGCTGGTTAAGATACACTGACTACATCATAAGCAACTACACAAGCCATTTTATAGAGCAACATCAACAGTTTTCACTGTAACATTCTGCTTTAAAATGCATGTTACTCTATCAAAAAAGACTACCCAAATACAACCAGGATTTACATCTAGTATAAATAGCCCCAAACCATTTCAGAGTTCTAGCTAACCAAAACATATTTTAAAGGATTGCTACTTTCCCAGTAACATTAGTGCATCGTGTTCTTTCCCTCTCCCTGCCCAATTAACTCTCCTTCCTTGTTCCTGCAAACCTTTTCCCAGCAAAGGGGCAGCTAGCTTGTACCATGAGTCCCCGTGTTTCACATCACAGCTCTTGCAGTACTCCAAGCCGAAAGATTCCTCTTCTTTTTAATGCCCTTTTCCAGATTTCTGTGCACTAACTTTCAGGAGCCATCATAAAAATTGTAATCGCTACATCCTGTGTGTCCACCCTATACCAGCCTCTACACTATCATGACATCGTGATGTCTAAGGGGAGTTACTAAAGCTCTTCAGGCAAGAGTCGTGTTTTTTTTTAATCTGTGTTTGGGGCCCACTCAGACTTTGTAAGCTAAGCACTAGCCATAGACACAAACATTAAATACATGCATAAGAGTATGTCTGACAGAAACAAGAATTGCTCATATTCTGGGAAAAAGCACCTTTGAATTGAGGTTAAATATAGAAAGATTCTCCCTGAAAACTCCTGTCTCAAAAGCTGCGAGGAACTGAAAATGGGCATGCTGTTTCAAATCATTAACACTACCTCTAGCAAGGTGCTATTTCAGCATGCTCCTGGCTGGAGTTGATCATGTCGGATATGATTATTTTAGCTCTAATCCAGATAAAATAATCAGAAACCTTAATATCCAAAACATGTTCTTATCCTTCAAATTAAAAACCCTTTGCAGAGTTCATTGAATACCTGCTCTATCTGTATGCCGTACCCATTGAAGGCTCCATTGTCCCAGGAAGTATTTCGGTAGATGTCATCTACTCTGTCTATCAATTCAATCTATGTAGAAAAGAAAAACAAGATATTTAGTTCCAAGCTTTCATGTAATAAAGTTCAAGACACTCAGAGAAGTTGCAACATACTTATCTAGAAACACTCACTTCAAATTAAAACTGAACCTCATATAACACAACAGATATACTCACTGATCCAAAAACAAAAGCACTTGGATCCAGAGAGTATTATCAAATATCCCTGAAAATTTTCCATCATAAAAAAGGAGTACAAACTTTCCCATTTATCACTTTCATTTGTGTAGTGGAGGAGTGATAATATCAAGAACAAGACATCTTGGAAGACGCTTTGTTCATACACTAGTTTTCCAGGTTTCTTTGCGGGGAAGGGCCGAGGAGGGAGGTTTTTTTACTGCTTTGTTTTAGCACGATGCTTTACTAGTTTAACTGACCCCTGAGGCCTGCTTCCCTCTCCCAGCCAAAAACCTATTATTTTCCTCATTATGGTTCAAGCACAAGGTTCCAGAAAGTTTCTCATCAGTGCTCACTATCAATACCTCCCTTTTCATGCTGTTCTCATCTTCTTAAAAACCACCTTCTACTAAATATAAACGATCAAACTTGCTCAGAATGAAAAGTGACATTTCAGAGCCACTCCATAATAGTTTATGTTTTAGATTTCCAATCACTGTGTTGTTTACAGTACACACCTACCCAGGAAACACAACAGTAGGTTAGCCTGGAAGAGTCATGTGTCAGATGCTGAGGTAATAGCATCTCTGCAAATACATGAATTGAGGCTCTGTTACCTGGGGAATGTAAACATTTCTGGGGACAGAAAGGTCAAAAGGCAGCAAAGATGGAACAGAGTGACTAGCATTTCAAAGGTTCAGGTTCAGAAAGAGACTCTTGACAAACAACAGGCCTCCAAAAGTGGTTTCATTTGTTTTTGTCTTGAGTCCCCAAACCCATACTCTCCACTTCTGCTGAAAGGCTGTGGGCAGGCATTCTATATCACAAAAACTTGTCAGGTAGAGAAGAACCCCATTGTACCAGTTTTGGCTGGGTTACTCAGTAGCCAGTACACGTGATGGAGCCCTGCTTTCCTGAGGATGGCTAAACACCTGCCTGCTAATGGGAAGCAGTGAATGAATTCCTTGTTCTGCTTTGCTTGTGAGCACAGCCTTTGCTTTACCTGTTAAACTGTCTTTATCTCAACCCACACGTTGTCTCACCTTTACCCTTCCAATTCTCTCCCCCGTCCCACCGGGGAGGAGTAAGCGAGCGGCTGGGTGGGGCTGAGCTGCCTGCTGGGGTTGTACAACCATGTACAACCAAACGAATTGTTTACCGCGCCTGCTTCAATTTTATTGTTCTGGACAGAGAATCCTGGAAGAATTTGAAAAAAAACCTATACAAGTTGCTTTTGCCTCTCATATGAGCTTTAAACATGCTTGAACTTTAAAGATGCTTGGATCATTTGCAGTGGAATTCAAAACCCAGGAGACTCTAAAGCTCTGACAGGAAAAAGAACAATTCTTAGAAGAACTTCTTACAAGAAGTACATGAAGGGAAGGGATTTCTTTATAAATGAAACTTGAATACTATTTAACTACAGTATCACCATTCAGAAATATTTTTAAAGCATGATTTAGCACTTTTCCAGGTGAAAAGCACACACAGTCATGATGTAAATACATACATTGTAGAAAAGTAGTATAAGCTGTATGTTGTTAACTACTGAACACTTTTTCTTCCATTTACTCCAGCAAATTGTAAGAGAGTATATTTACTTACCAAATAGTTTATAGTAGTACTCTCCTCCCCACGGCCCATATACTTAAAAAAACGGTGATCTGCCACTACTAACATCTTGCATGTGTTTTTGGAGTTCTCCGGAACAGCTCTTTTCTTCCGATGGATGCTTGCTAATGTGAACATTTTAAATACAATTAAATAAACACTCAATAAAACTGCCACTGCTGTATCTACTGCCCTTATTTAAGACACAAACGTGAGTTTGGGTGGGTTTTTGGGGGAGCGGGGGATGTTTGGTTTTGGGTTTGTTTTTTGTTGTGGGGTTTTTTTTGCTTTGTTTTGGTTTTTTTTAATAATTATTCTTAAATTTTGTCTTCGTAACAGTCCTTAAACTTGTTGTAAGGAAAGGAACATATAAGAGTGAAATTGAGTTATTCAACAGATTTACCTACAGAGCTTTTACGGCCATCACCTCAGTCTTAACACCTCTCCTCGTGTTCCTAGTCATTATCCCCACAGCTGAGGACAGAGGAAAGAGGGACCCAAAACTCTCAAAAACCCATCACAGCTCAAGATGGATTCTTAGAATGACCACTGAGGCCAAACAGGTCCTGCTGCACAGTGCACAGAAGTATAAAGTTGTTCTAATGTTTGCCTACATTGCCACCAGCTATCACAACAAACACTACTTAGGCCTGATGAAATAGCTTCCTTTCCTTAGCCTACACTTTGGTAGGGTCAAACATCCTTTCAACAAGCCTGGAAGAAACATGCCCCTAGTGACAGTTTCTTCCTTTCATCAGTTGTTGGGGCTTTTTTGGATGGGGAGCAGGCATGAAGAAGAATGCTGCTTTAATAGTTAAACTAGAAGTA
Organism: Pygoscelis adeliae; assembly: GCF_000699105.1. Taxonomy (NCBI): domain Eukaryota; kingdom Metazoa; phylum Chordata; class Aves; order Sphenisciformes; family Spheniscidae; genus Pygoscelis; species Pygoscelis adeliae. The sequence continues at coordinate 3,492,507 of NW_008825566.1, read as the reverse complement.
GCAACACAGATTATTGCCCAGGTTCTGATCTTACGTGCCTACACAGCCAGAATTCAAGCAAGCATTAATTCCAAAGATGCCGCTCTCCCAAGGTACAGACACTCACCTTCATTTTGCTTCATGTCTTCCAGTCCTTTTGGCAGCAGTTCTTCTTCGTTCAGCTTTAAATAACCACACACTTTGGGGGACTGCAATCGTGAGAAGTCTTTGATATCTTCAGATCTGTAGACCAGCAGTCTTTCATCTTGCACGTTATCTACAAATCTCCACAGTGGCTGACAGCACAAGAAGAACAGAAATGCAATTAGTTAGGAACACAGTGAAGGCAAAGACTAAGTCTATATAAGTAAAAAATTATATTTATGTACCATCAAATCTCCACAGCTTTATGTGTACAGACACACAAATATATTTGACTATAATAATTTCACCCACAGCAATAAGTCTACTGATAAAACAACATCCCCAAGAAAGCCAACAGAATTTGACTCTCTTATGCTACACAGGCATCCAAAAAATCTAAGATCACCTCAACAGAGCAGCGGCAGCCACCTGATACGGCTGTAGAAGAGACAGAATTTTTCTTCCCCTCCAGAATATAAGCGAGCTGAGGAGGCATCTCTGGCTCCTCCGCTCCCTCCATAACAGTATGGAGACTGGCACAGCCAGGGAGGAGATGCTTAGACTATAACAACAAATGCACTGACCAGAAGCGCAGGAGCTGGCAGATAACAGAGAATATCTAAGTGCACAGCAGAATGCAGGCTTCACAGCAGAAGGTAGGCTCTTCAACGTTCAATAGCTACCCGAGTCACTTATAAGCATGAAAATTTCTCCAAAAGCAAAGAAAACAAGAAAACCATGAAGTCCCACAGTCTTCCTAATTCCCATAGCAGATGTATACTGACCATGTTTTTTTTTTTTTTTAACCAACACATCCCTATTATTGTCTGTACATAACAGCTACAGCACCACCACCAAATACAACATGGCCAGGGTCTGTTCTCTGGGCAAGGCCAAGTAGTACAGACCACCCACGTCCATACTGCAGAGCACTTGGGTCTGGGTCTCCTCTGGCCCTTAGGCAGTGGTCTTTCAACTTCAGACAACTATTACTTAGCATACTGTGCTTTTGGTTCACCGAGAAAAGGTCCTGAAATGCAAAGGCTGTGCTGGCCCTGCAGCCATGTGTCTACAGTGCAAAACTGAGGGCACGTTTTGCATCCTAGGGCAAGGCACGAGGGCACCAGGGGTTTATACGAAGGTCCGCAACTTTCCGAATGGTGCAGGAGGACCATGAAAGCAAAGGAAGGCAACAGCAGGATGGTCTCCGGCACACACCATCTCTGACTGCACACAGGCATCATCTCATCCAGGGCTGGTTAGGGGCCGAAGCTGACCCTAGGATGCTAACAGCTAGGCAGTGTGGACAAGCCAGAGCCTCCAAGCCATTGCCTGCCTTTATTTAGCTGTACAGACACAGCCAGTGAGAAGCAAGGGGGTTGGCTGCATGGGGAACTGAGACATGCTTACATTACTCTGGACCACAAACACAAAAATGCTTTAAACCACAATCAAATGGCTACTATATGCTCTTAATGCAAAACACGAGCACAGTGGTTTGGGTGTTTCAATCACATTTTCATACTTTAATATGACCGGATTTCCCAGGTTTACCCATAATTCTGCATATCCTTATGTTTGAAGACAATTACAGTATCCACGTAACAACCACAATTACTGTTATTCAGCCATTCTAATACAGCTTACATCTGGGAATATACTGCACTGAACAACTCATTAGGATAGTCTCTAATTATGTATTTGTTGAATATTTTTTTAAACCAACAGTTTAAAATAACAGAAGCAACAAAAATGGTGAAAAACAGAAACAAGGGAGCAGGGGAAAATACCAGATTTTCAAATAAAGCTTTAAGAACGGGAAAAATTCCAAGATGTAACAAAGCCAAAATTTTAGAAAGCTCAACAGACCTCAACTCTGCTCAGAAGGCTGCACAGTTTGTTATTCTAGAGGACATGATCACCACTAATTACTAATGTTATACCATTTCTGTTTCTAAACCCCTTTCCTGTTTAAAACATACCTTCTCCCTGATGTATCTAAAACATGCAAATGTCAGAGAATGTCACTCACTAATAAAACTCTACACTTGCAAAAGTCAAATTGGTTTCACATTTCTCTCCCTCCTCCCTACTCTCAACAAAACAAACACCACCACCAAGTCTATTTTGAGCTACAGAGGTGTCAATGTGACTAACTAGAAAGAGAAACACCCACAGGGAAAAGAGATGATTGTTTGAATATTGCTTTCAACAGTAAAGTGTTACCTCTATATTGTATTCTTCTCCATCAGTATTGATTCTTACTGTAAAGTCTTCATCCCCAATATGTGCCACAACCTTGGAATTATGCTCTCCTTTAACATAAGCAAGGAAAAATGAAATTAATTCAGCTCTATTTGCATGCACTCCTGCACAGACGCTGTTTTTTTTTCAAACTGTTTCTAAACTTCAAGCCAAATTGTCTTCCTCAGTCCCTGAAGAACACTATACTGTCCAGTTTAAAGAAAAAAAGAAATGAACAAGCACTCCCCCCAACCTTAACTTTTCAGTGGTCATAGCCATCAATACTCAGATTTAACTGATAATTTTGCAGAAGGTGTTGAGATGGCTGTGGGGGTTAGTAATGGGACACAATATTTCTGCCAACAAAAGCAGCTTGTATCTTACTACTATCAGATAGCAGTTTCATGGCGTCAGCCCGCATTCCAGTGGAAGAGACATTCACCACATCACAAAGGCAATGTAAAAACCAAAACAACGTAGCGGAAACATTAGTGTTGGACTGAAGTGGAGCAAGATACCCTTTCTTTACAGAAAAGTAGTCTGCAAAGAACCATCTTAAGTCTTTTAATATAACAATCTGGGCAACACTGCATCACCACTAACTACCTGGGCTTTGTGTTCTGGGACAAGGAACACTCAAGTCCTACATTCCAGTTGGAATTAAAGCCACGACCATCATTTAAAAAAAAAAAAAAAAGACAAGCTGCTGCTTGAGTAAATTATACCTTTGTGTTCTGCCAAACTAAACAGAAGAGTCCTATCTTAGAACCTTGGTGCAATAGCTCAAAAAAACCCTACCACTCACAAAACCTAAAAAAAAAACCCCAAACCCACCACAAAAACTCCTCAAAAACAAAACTAGGAAACCTGAGGGGCATGAGAATTAAGTTTACTTGTTCATCCTAACCATATCTGATGAAAATGAGGCCAATACACCATTTACTTTGGCCAAGAGACTCAGGCAAAGCTGTGCTTTCTCAGCACTGACACACAGTCTTGTCCATACTAACCAACGACATGTCCAGTGAAAAAGTCTTGCCATTGAACACGATACTCATTTTCCTTGCCTTCACCATCCACAATTAATGCTTGAAATTTTTCTGAAAAGTGTTCAGCAGTTGCAGTTAAGTATAATTTAAAGTGCCTGTAAAAGAATTTACTTCCATTTATTTTTAGGCAAAGTATACACATAACAGATACATCCAGTCTCCGTTTTACTGAGGGTCCGAAAGAAGTTAGAAAGCATTAATTCTGATAAGCTGGCTACAAAAACATACACTGCATAATTCATAACTCTAAATATTTTTAAAGAGTCAAAGATGTTTAATTAAAAAAACAACAAATAAACCCCAAAATCCAAAACAGTCACAGTTTGTTCATGATGCACCTTCTCCATTTGTAGTCAAGCAAAACCAGTTACTGGTAACTATTTAAAGAAAATCAGACCAAGGAATTTGTTCATCTATTTTAAATTAAATTATCTTAAAGTTCTTATTTTCTGAAGTAATACTGTCAGAAGACCATAAACAGAAATCTGAACTCTGTAGATTTTTACAATAAATTGTCACAAAAACTAAAGGCTATCCCAAGAAGTAAGTAGAGAACCTTCTCTGGAAGGAGCTTCATGGGCTCTTGGTTTATGTGGGCTTTGGGTCAAAGATTTTTGGTATGCCCCTCTGCAATTATTCTGTAATTATCATTGGCAGTATTGCAACCTCACCATAAAGTAAGGGTGCACGAGGCAGTGCAAAACAGGCAGTGCAGATATTTGATCCCACTGACCTTTTATACTTGCTACTTAAAAATTACCCCCTCCAAACATTTAGAGGTTCAAAAAATATGCACAACTTGCATGACAGTTGTAGTTGTACATGACAGATGGGGAAGGCACATGAGAACACAGTAGGCAAAGATGTCAGAACAAAATCAACCTAAAATTGTTAATATAAAGCATTATTCTCACCCTGCTCCCCCATTTCAGACTCACAATGTCAGCACTCAAATACCTGTAAGGCACTTTTCTGACACTCGGAATAAAATCCCTACAACCCTCATGCCTGCTCTCTTCTACCTCTCCTTCCCCTTTCACCTGTGCTTCTATTTCCCATCTTATAAAAAAATTATTAAAAGAAGTGTTTTCTTGAATGGGAAATTTACACTCAGTAGGAAGAGGATTAAACCTCCATGAAAAAAATACAGTAAATCTCTTGGGCAACACACCACACGCACTCCCCAAACTGAAGGCAGAGATTTTCAAGAACCAGAGGACAGTCAAGAAGTATGACAATGTTGCCAGATGAGGTATAAGTGGGACCCAACCCAATCAGCGGAAGTAACCTACATGAAACTAAAGCCAAGAACAAAGCAAAAGAAATCTTAAATCACTGCCACTTCAGCAAACAAAGTAATACAATGCAACTTATTTTTCTGTTTCCTCTGAGCCTCTCTGAAGTCATATAACCATGCAGATCACTAACTCAGAAGAACTGGCCAGTCATGACAGAAAAACAAGATAACTATTTCTGGGTTTGGAACTGTGCATTACTCACCACAAACTGAAGGAAAATATTATGCTATTTCATTGCTGATGATTTAATTACCTTTGCAGGGCTGAAAAACTTAAGAGCCTCTCTAGGTGTGTCTCAGGCTGGAGGTCCCTCTTCTTCAGTGAGTGTTGCTGGATGCTAGACTGAGAAAGGATGTCATAGTCTGAAAGCATGGACTCAACCGTGTCTGGAAGAACAACAGGGAAAGTTTTGGTTTCAAGAGACTCTCTTTCACAAATGCATACATAAAACAGCAAAACAGAGCCTCCCATTTCAACAGCAAGTTGTTGTTTGCTCTAATTTTAGGATAACTATGGTACATTTCTGTAAAGGTGCGTTTTGTGTAGGCAAGTAGAAATCATAGTGTGAGACAAGACACCATCTGAGAGAGACAAACTAAGAATGTAGTTCACTTCTTGTAGCAATTTTTGAGCAACCAACTCATCATTTTTACAGCTATAGCTGTGCAGAGCTAATGCCCTCCCTTGCTGCCCCCTGGAAACTAAATGGGGGAGAACGTCCCCACTTCTCTCGAGTGAATCACTCTCCTCCTCACCTGCTGGTCCCCATCTGAGTCTGCGGAAGAAAATAATTTAACCTAGGAAACTTCTACCAAATTCACTGCAGATCAGGACTGCATTTATTACCTTTCTGCCCAACAGTAGCCAGAAAACAGATGTCTGTGTAGCATAATCAATCAGAAATAACTAATGAGGCACCTCATATGAGGCACCTTCAGGTACCCTGGTTTCCTAATACCTTACCACCACACAAAACTCCTTCGATTTCCCTACTCAGAACATGAAAACTTGTTCAGAGGAGGGAGACCAAGGGCCCAAACCCCTATGGGGAGCAGCACACGAATTACAAATTCAGGTCAATATTCTGCAGATGCTTCCACCATTAACAAGTGCACAATGCCGGCTGCCAACAGTGTTTGACTCTTGCCGATACAGCCTCCTGCTGCTTTGTAAGGCATCCCTTCGCCAGGAGCACCCACCCACACTCCTTCTCTCCAGAGCACCCACCACCCGGCGAGACACCAGACAATCACCTTCACTTCCATCAGCACTGATCAATTCATTTGCTATTTACAGCCTTAAATAGAGGCCCTTATTTCCACATCACCATCTTCCTTCTCTGCCAGAGGCATTCACTATTTTCACTGCACCAAATGAGGTGTCAGCTGTGTTTTACAAGAGGTTTATCCTCATCATCATTTTACAAGTGCTCATCCAATCATTCTTCATTTAAAAAATTCCCATTTTTTTCCCCTCCATTTCCAGTTGTGCTTCTAAACCAGACATGATAGCTACCAAAGAGGGCTTTCATTAACAAAGACGGCCTTCCAGTTCTTCAGGGCCCCTGATCACTGGCTTACACCACCCAGCCAAGTAACCTCACGCATTTTATTGGACTTTTACATACGCAGCACCACTAGTAAGCTGAGTTTTACGGGCTCTTGTGCAGCAAGCCAAGATTGCCAACTTAAAATCTAGATTGGTATAGCTCCTGAAATTTTTTTTTTTTTTTAAAAAACTTGACACTCAATACCATCATTTATCCGCAAATACATGCTTCTAAAGCCCAAGAAAGCCTTTAAGAACAGGCACACTGCTTGGACCAAGGCAAGCACCTTGCTTTTTCTTTTGCAAGGGGGCAGGTGGGGAGAATTAACCACCAGTGTGCGTGCACACATGTGCTTGTGCACTGAGGGAGCTGCAGAAACAAAGATGACCCTCGCAGCCCTCTTGGCCCTGCACCAGACCTACTAGCAAAGTGATGGATAGGCACCACGGCTGCCTTCTCGTGCAGCAGCAGCCACCAAGCAGCGGCTCCCAGGCTTCTCCCTCCCTGGCTGCCCCTCCCCTGCCGTTGAGCAACACAGGAAGGGCAGTGCAGTTGCAATTTCCTGATTTCTGTTTACAACCCACAGGTCGAGAGCACCTGCAATCAATTACCATGCATTTCGGATTATATGCAAAGGCAAGTTTCCACCACCTTCCTTCATGTTGTGGTTTTTTCCTCTTATGTGCCCAGTTGCTGCATGTCAGGCAGCGCCTTCATCTTTAGCTTGCCACATGATGCAGAGCTGGTTCACTAGAGCCACGCAGTGAGCAAATACCTAAAATCCCCCAACACATCCCTTTTCTTTAAAAAGCCTATTATAATTCATTGCTTATGATTTGGCACCTGCCCTCATCCAGAACCACCTGGGAGGAGGGAGGGTAGGGACAGGCAGGGAAAATCAATTCTGAAAAAAACCTCATTAAACTGTCTAGTCCTAAATTATTTTAATTAAACCTGAGATTCTTTCAACACACTCAGCTAGAGCAGAGCCCTCAATTAAAGTGAATGTTGATATATGGGATACAAAATGTTGGTTCGTGATACAGAGCAAGTGTGTGGTATGTGGGCCATGAAGCAAGAGAGGTGTGGTACCACTGCTGCGCTGCTCGGGGACTTACTGACATGGGGACTTGCCAAGCACAAGGTCTGCCCAAGAGGCACAACCCCAGCTGCAAAACACTACTCCTTCTGCCCCTTTCCACCTCTGCCTGCAAAGTACAGCCCAGAACCAGGGGAAGGTCATGCCAAAGAGCAAGATGCAGATGCCACTACAGCCAGACAAAATGTCTCAGTTTCATGGCAAGAGAACTGAGAAGTCTGCTGAAGAAATTATTTTATTTTTTTTTTATTTGGCAGGCAAGGAGAAGTTCAGAAGTTCTGCTCCACCTCAACACACACAAACACCCTTCTGGAAATGCCTCACAGAGACACAGGAAGGGTAGTAAGAACAAGACCTACAGAGTTGATGAAGATGAGTAAGATGATTCTGTTAAAGTAACAAATGAAACACAGGACACTCCTAGTTCCTGTATCCCTGAAACAAGAATGTACTTGTTCGTATTTCCTCTTACCCTTCCTAAATTTGTTTGCTTTTAATTTTACTTGCAACATAAGTACAGACCTAAGACATGCTGCTGCTAGACATAAATCTGTGAACTAATTCAGGTATCAGACAGATGTGGAAAAAATATATTGGTAACACACTCAAACCAAAATTTTTCTGTAAAATTTTCATACTGTGAAAAATGAATCCACGGTCATGGCTTATTGAAAAATAAAGGATGAAGTGTCATTATTTTAAACAAAATACAGAACTGTACAGAGTCCAACTGTACAGCAGGCTGTGGATGGGAGCCACAGCAAGCATATACTCGACTACTTTTTATTCAAGTTTAATAGTCTTTCTGGCATTCCTTCCTCATTATCTTCACTGTGGTCCAAGAGCCGTTTCCCATGGGCTTCAACAGAACCGAGCTGACTCAGGTTTTCCCAAATCACTTTCCTGTGATTCCTTCCCTTCCAGCCCTTCCTAGATTTCTGCATTCCTCTCTTTTTGGAGGACACCTTAATTTCATCCTGATATCCCAAATACTTATTTATTTATGATTGCCAGCCTTCACCTCATTGCACCTTCTCCCCTGAGGGGGGGGACACCTCACCAGAACATACACATCTCAGGTTTGTAAGAGAAACGGGGAAGGAACATTGGTGACAAAGATGATACCCCGAAGTCCTCAAGAAGAAATCCACAGCAGTGACTTTACCTCCGCCTCCAGCTTTGAACTCACTGTTTCCTCCTTTTCTTCCACTTTGTTTCAAGGCTAAAAGCCTACTGCCACCAGATTTTGCAACTTATAAGACACAGGAAAGTATCTTTTAAGTAAATTATGGGCCAGTACGCATTGCAGCAGGCTACTCCAGCAGCAAGGAGCTCAAGAATGTGCTGGGCAACAGCTTACCTCATTGAGTTGGAGGCCACCACGTATTTTTTAAAAGAGAAGGTTTCTCTTCAAGTGCTCAGCTACCAAATACCAATGGCATCCTTCTCCAACCAGCTCAGCTTTCATAAGCACAACAGTAAATTCCCATGATCTCATGCCCAGTCTATTGCCCGGAAAGCAACAAGTAAATGTGGCAAGTCAGCCATTTCATAAGCATTCTTTTGAACTGCATTATTTATAGAAAGGTTAAGCTTATTTAGAAGTGTGAAGTTTTAACCCAGAAGATATAAACACAAGATCCAACAATATTTAAAAATATTACTTTCAGGATTTAAAAGTGACCACAAGAACATCAGAGGGGTTTGCAGGAATGATTGCGGTTATTTCTCCAACCATCCCAAAGGAAATAAAAGCAGAAATAAATCTCCTGTCAAAAGGCACTGGGATGGGATGACAAGCCTACAGAGAGCAGCCCTAGAACAAGCACAGCAAACACGCCTGGGGAGGAGTTTACTGTGTGACTGTTAAATCATTGGCATCTGCAAGTCTGAAAAAAGGGCTCCAGCCTTATTTTGTGTGGCACTCATTGACAACCCAGGTACTGATCTTGAGCTGATTTCCAATGGATATCAAATGCTTAACAAAAGCTTGTGAGCAGCTAGCTAATAACAATTTTTCTAATTCAGCTGGGGAGTGACTGAATGGTTGAAGGGTTCCGTATTCTTTATTGTTATTATTTATTTTTTTATTCTTCAAATAATGCTCCTCTTCATACATAAAAGTATTTTAATTAAAGTAACCAAATATAGTCACTTCAAATATAATTCACAGCCTCAGTCAGAATTTGGACCAGGAAACACAGACTGGAGTCTTTCCACCCTTAACTATATGAGCTAAAGCAAGTCTCCATCACCCTACATAAAACAGCTGCCCTCGTGTTTGTGGTAACAGCCGGTTACTGGCTGCAATATAGTGGGATCGTTTGACTGGAACACCATTCCAGGGAGTGCTAATGGAGAAGGCCAATATATTCATACCTCAACCGGGCACACAAACGGTCTTCACCAGGCAGTAGGTGACGCAATCATGCCTAAATGTTTATGGGTACCTTCTCTTAACATTTTACACTGCTTTTAGGAGACTGTTGATGAAGAGGACGCATTGAGAAGATCCATCTGTGGGAAAGCTGTTCCATAACAGCTTATTACACGTGCTGTTACATCTTTCTCCAGTACATCTGGTACAGAGCCATTGCCAAAGACAGAAAACAAAGTGAATTGAAACACTTATCCCATGTGAAACAGCCCATGCTTTTAACAGTTTAGATAAATCACGTTTACTTGTTTCCACCAAAGAGTGGCTGCTGTTTTGCTCATCGAGCATAAATGAACAGAAGAACGTGTGTGACAAATGGGTTCAAAGCAAGAACCGAACGTATGTCAGCCTGCTTATAAACTGTAAAATGATAAAGGTTTACACTCTGTTTAAACACATTTCTAGACAAACCTGTTAGTAAGAATGGCCAGCCACATCAGCATTGCTGAACGTTTTAAAAGGCACGTTTTTGACTCGATCCCAACTGCACCAAACTTGCTAAACCACATGAGAAAACAAGGTGCCTGAATTCAGTTAGTCACCAGTACAGCGCAGACAAAGCCTCAGGGTACAGTTACACGGACCTCGCACTGGGAGGTAAGGTAGGCTGCTGATTTACTGTCTACCAGCTACTCCACGGTATACTTTTCCTGCAGTTACACAGAGTAAACTACTCTGTATTTACCACATGTTGAGAAGTGCCCAGTGATAGATACTGTGAAAATTTAACAACCTACAAAACACCCTTCAGCTCATCTCAGGAAAAACTTGTTCATGTAGCTGCACCCTTATACTACTCCAAAGTTTCCTCCCTACAGTAAAATAGACATCTGGTTCTGGACAGTGCCAATACTTCCTTAAGGGTGCAAATTCTGTTTAGCAGAAGCTGTACAGATAATTAAACTGGTGGTTTTGAATACAGCTGAATACCCCCAATGGCTCCTACATGTTACCTCACACACTTTCAACCTTGCAAATTTTCTTCACTAAACTCAACTTAAATAGCGACCACTGAGGAAAAACATTTATTCTGTTGGACCTGCGTTATTAAATAACTCAGTCTGTTCTATTAGTGAAAGCAGAAAGCACCTTTTGAAAAAAAGAATGCAATATCCTGCTCAAATATTGACATTATAAAAAATAAGGAAGCCCCCTGAATTAACATCCTCATATTCAAAGTGAAACAAGGGCAATACAGCTGTCTTATCTTAAACCAGAACAGCATCATATGACTCGATGCTCACCCCACCCCTCCCCCCCCCCCCCCCCCCCCCCCTCTCCAAATCACATGCTTTCATATATCCTGCAGACAAGAACAGTCAAGTCACAGGATGTAAGTCTTCCCTGGAAACAGATCACTTGTCTGGCCCTCCAAAAACTGTCAGCCTCACTACTGTGCTTAGATACCACACCACAAAATCCTGCTGTGTCACAAAATAAGTTTGAGCAGAGTTGATTCTAGGTAGAGACTAATTACTGTCTGGGCTACACTTCTGAGCCCAATCCCTTCTCCCCATCTGACTGCATCTCTTCTCCTTGTGGATACGACTTTGGACTCACTCAGATGTGACCTTCCAAAATTCAAGGCATGTCACAGGTACTTTACAATTTCAGTAACAATCTGAAAAGGTGAGAAAGGAAGCCAGGGAATGCAAGGGATACCATGTTCTTGTTCAACACCTCAGTAATTATGGATCAGCATCAAGTGGGTGGCAGCTATAGGTGCCTCCCTGCATAACAGAGCCTCCTTCCCTTCCCACCCCCTAGTCCATGTACCTATGTAGGTTAAAAATGCAAGTATCAAGGAGAAAAAAAAGTACACATAATGCATATTAAGAGCAGCACAGGAAGACAAGGACAGATATTGTGAAGAGATGTAGGTCATGAGTGACAAATATGGGCTAAAAATCATACAAGCTGCAGGCTGGCAAGCAGTATGGTCACATATGCCTGCAAGAATAAAAGACATCAGGAAGACCGCCAAAACCATTGAGAGGGTTGCAGGATATCCCCAAAACAAGCAAGCTGGAGTGTGGCATATGAATCTGTAAAACAGGACAGCAGGATGTACTGCTCTTTGTTAAAGAAACCTGGCTCTTGGTTAACCTTTTATTACACACAGGCAAAGGACTTCCCTTGATCAGTCTGGGAAACAGGCAAACTCGTACTCCTGCAGTTTATAAAAAAGCTAGGGGGCGGGGAAAAATCAACCTGTTTATAACAGAAGTTAAATATAAGCTTCTATCTCAAAGATAAATCTCTACCGACCACTAAACGCATAATTAAATCCTGGTGTAACGTTAGAGTGCAGTCAGGAGAACCCTGCGCTGAAGAGCTGGCTGGCTGGCTGTGCTTCCTCACTCGGCCCTTCCAGCCGCAGAGCAGAAAGCCATGCCGGGGCTTTTGCACACACACAAAAAAATTCCAGAGTAGCACAAACATGAAACTGAGATGAGTCACTGCTGCTACCAGCAATGAACAGCAGCAGTGAAGTTCTCGGTTTTTACAGTGGGGGGGAAAGGAAAATAGAACCACCCCAAATCTTGAATGCAAACAAGAATTTTACTTTTTGGCTGCTTAGAGGTCAGACCAAATTGGCACCACTGAAAACCAAACTCACACTGAGCACTTGACTATGTTCTCATTACAAAAATCTTGCAATAGTTAAGGGTAATTCTTAATAATTAGAATTTAATCTAGTGTTGACATTCTTCATTTTGTTGACTTTGAGTACTTCTTGCAGGAATTACACTTTTATCACATTTTCTTTTTTTTTTCCAGTTGGAAACAGAAACATTGACCGATTCACATGAACAAAAGAAAACAAACCCGAGAAAAGTACTTTAAAACCTTGATATTAAGTACCTCCACAGAACAGACTGCCAATCTACAACACAAAAATCACATTGATAATTTGCATTCAATAAGGCCACGTCTACATGAAGCATTTGCTGCTTATATGGAGACAAAGCGTACAGAAGACTGTATCTTTATCCCTTAGCCTGTAATACCACCTATGGAGACACTGCATCTACAAATTCCTGCAATGATTTTGAAATAATCCTGCAGCATCCTGGGCAGGTATCACATACTGCTATTAGGCTGTGTATTCTTGGATTCTCCTCCATGTGGTGCATGGGCAAGATAAACACCCAACCTTCAGCTTGTGGAATCCATCTGCAAAACCAGCTCAATCCAAAATAGTCGTCTTACTTCAAAGGATATTAAAATGAGATAAGAAACAGTAACAAAAATGGCAGACTATGGTAGGAAAACTAGTCATTTGGCCCTTACCTAGGTCTTGCCTTAGTCTCCAACAGATGCTTCAGTCCAGAAGGACGAAGTTTAATCTTGCATAAGGATTTTGTCACTAATCTCACTGCACACTCTCGACACTGAGCTAAACTTCCAACCCTTTAACTCTTCGGTAGCTGGTTACGTTCCTGGCCTTATGGACGTCCTGTGCTTTATCACACCAAGTGTGAAGTAGAATTCAAACTGACTGCAAATGATTTTATGTGGCCCTCTATCACTCAGCTCCCACAGTTTATTCATCAACACCACTATCATTTGGTTTTTTCACTCAACAACTTGTAAATTCTAGTCTTTTGATGTGCAATAGGTAGGTTTGTACCAAACCATTTTGGGTCATTTCTTCAGCTCATGCAGTTTGTTTTGAGTTCTGTGTGGTGTTTGAGCAGTGTGGAGAAAAAACAATTCAAGCTCAGGTTACCTGCCTCATATTTTATTAGTGCAATATAGCACATAGAAAAAGGCCACCAATGAGTGATTCAAAGAATATCATCTGCTCAGGATAGGAACAGCTATCTTATTTCTTTTAGTTCCCTGCCTAGCTTGTGATAAAAAGATCTCATTCAAAACAGGTAACAGAGTAAGACACATTTTACATATAGACTCTATTCTGGGCAATCCCAGATACGAGCTGCTTAGTAGCAGCACGCTAGTAATACCACTGTGTTGTAAAACAGATTCAAGCAGTTCTTCAGATGTATTCAGTGATATATTCAACAGCACTGAAGCTGGGTATTTGCACTGTTGTTCTTTTCAAGTACATTAAGCCCCATTATCATTCAGATATGTCTGAGCTCCAAGACAAACAGCATCAATAATTAATAGTTATAAAAGGTTATCTTCAGAGACAAACAACTGAGAGAAAACATTTTTTTAAAAGTTGACATTAATTTTTCAGAGGAAAAACTATAATAACAGTTATTGTATTGACTAGTAGAGTCACACTTCTCACAGAAATTAATCCCTGCTGTCAACGTTCTTAAAAAGAGCACCTCTTCCAGATCATCTAAAGGCAACAAACTGAGGTTGATTTCATCCCTCGCCTTGAACACAACCACTACCACCCCCCAACACGCAGGACAGGTACTTGGAGAGTCACACTGTAAGCTAGTCCAGGGAGCGGACTCCACAAACAGAAAACACCCGAACGGAGACACCCTACCCCTTACCGAAGGAAAAAAAAAAGCAATTAGCTTCCAGGCGGCTTAGCTCCATGAATGTGCTCACAGGAATGGGGAAGGGATCACAAAACTGAGGCCAGGATTGTGGCAGTCCCATTTAGATCAGTTTAGACTGCTGGAGCACCACACCCTAAGATTACTTCAGCTGAGAAATGCTGGGAAATGACCCACGTCTTTTTATCTACTTACTCTGTTCTTTGTCAGATTCTATTTTTCACTGTGTAATAATTTTTTTCCTTCCTGAAAAACTGAACTTTTAGAGAAACAAGCAAGAAAGTTCTTAATAGAAATCACAAAATGGTAATCCTTGAAACTTCCTTAAAGATATTGCTCGCCAGAAATCTGATTTCGATTCATAAAACTCAAGCTCTGTGGTTAAACAGAGCTCTCAAAATAGCAAAGTTGAAGTTATTAGAAGGAAAAGATGGTATTTCAGAAAACCAAGCTGTGTGTAAGATGAGGACAACAGAACTCCAGCAAAAGATGAACATAAAACCACAGTAAAGTAGGCAAAGATATTTTGAAGAGCAGCTTGTAAAAGGCATAAAGCTAATACTTGAAATAGGCAAGGAAGGACAGGTGGTGGGGTAGCCCTGTATGTTAGGGAGTGTTTTGATTGACCGAAACCAGGACAAGACCACCCAATCAGGATGAAGAGGCAGAATAAATATTCTATACGCAGCTGGGAGAAGTCTCACAATCGCTAGCCCTTGTTCTCAAGGGGGACTTCAACTTACCAGATGTCTGCTGGAAATACAATGCAACAGAGAGGAAACAGTCTAGGAGGTTCCTGGAGCGTGTGGAAGACAAATTCCTGACACAGCTGGTGAGGGAGGCAACTAGGGAAGGCGCCCCACTGGACCTGTTGTTTGTGAACAGGGAAGGACTTGTGGGTGAT
>NW_008825566.1:3473511-3475778 GCF_000699105.1 Pygoscelis adeliae | reverse complement strand
CTGGAAAGCTGCCTGGCGGAAAAGGACCTGGGGGTGTTGGTCGACAGCCAGCTGAATATGAGCTGGCAGTGTGCCCAGGTGGCCAAGAAGGCCAATAATAGGATGAATCTAAAGACCTGCCTCCAAGACTCAAGAAAGGGGGCTTTAGAACAAGCCAAGAAAATGAGCAGTAAGTCAACAGGACATGAATGTATTATCCCAAGAGTTATAAAGCATTGAATAAATTAAAGTGGTCGTGGTACGCAAGTACAGTACCACTGGTCTTACTGCAGGTGGTAAGTGCAGGACCAATTTCCACTCCAGGTATCATCTAGGGGCCTTATGAAGACATACGCTCAATGTCCCTACCTGACAAACAGGTAATAATAACACCAAAGTGTGAATTACTAGACCTGTGGCTAAATAAGATAATAGGGAATTAGTGCCTCATATATATTAGCATTCTGAAAGAATGAAGTGTGTGGATATATGTAACACAGTTAATGGAGCACACCTGGATTTTTCAAGCTCCCTCACAAAATGCTTTTATGTATTTAGTTTACTGAACAACAGAACAAAATGCTTGATGAAATTCAGTGTGTGAACATGTGAAATAACCCATGAGGAAAATAAATCCTCACTATATCTACGCAGCAAAGTATTTCAGCGTAGTTACTGCCACTCAAAAGTAAAAAATTAAAAAAGAAGAAGAAAAGAGATCTTGGAGTGACTATTAAACAACAAAAAAGGCCAAAAAACTACTGAGAAAGAAAACAAAACCAAAAGCATCCATCGCTATAAATCCATGGTACCTTTGTATCACAAATACTGCCTTGCAGTCCTGGTCATACACATCAAATAAATAAAAACAAAAATCTAATATAAATAGAAAGTATATAGACAAAAGTAACAAAGACCAACAAAGTAATGATTTTTTTTCCCATGCTAAGAATTATTATATAGACTAAGATTTTCCCACTCAAAAAAAAAAAAGAGAGAGATTACAAAGGAGACAAATTACATAGGTCTGTAAGTCACTAAAGGTGTGAAGAAAATTAATAATTCTTCCATATTGACCATTTCTGACAACAGAAATAGTCAAAGTTTAGAAACAGAAGAAAGGAGTTTTCCCTCCATGCAGTATTTCATAAAATTGAAGAGCTCATAGTGCAGGCGTGGTGGTACGGAGGCCAAGAACACAAAAGCTATCAGATGAACATTAGACAAATTCACAGCAGATAGGTCCTTTAGAAGGCATAAAAATCTGACAGCTCAAGATGCAACCTCTGTTTGAGGAGCTCCCTGACCTGCCTGACACTGAAAGGATACGCTGTGTTTGTTCTGTTTCTGTTACACTTCCTGGAGCATCCACCACTGAACCCTATTCTTCCCAGCTTCCTGCAGTCACCAACTGCTGAGGTCTGCACAGAACCACAAGTCCACCTCAGGTGTGGGAGAGGAGGACAGAGGCGCAGCCTGGATGCCTGTTGGGAAATCTGCCAAGAGATCTAAGCAAAGAAAGGGGACTGAAGCAGTCACCACTGGCCACACCAACTGGAGACAGGACATCTGACTGTAAGACATGACCACCGCCTCTCGCAAGAGCTCATCTGCCACTTCAGTGATAAGCTTTTGCTTATTGAACAGAAGTTTGCAACTTCTTCACTCCGAAGTAAAAGTTTAGATGGAAAACTAAGTTTATGGAAGTTAAGTAAAGCAACGGTTCTCCTCTGTGTTAAGCTTTCTAGATGTCACGTTCAGCTCCAATAGCTTCAGGCTCTCTCTGCAACGGTGACTCTCCAACCAGAACTATGAAGGGAAGCCATTTATATGATTATCCTGCCTTAATATAACGCAAACCACTGTGAGGAAAACTCTTTAGCAGACCTCGAGCGTGAAGATAACATGGTCTCATCACCCCCCTGCAGAGAGCAATGACCCCCAAACACTGCCCATCAGTGATGCCTTCAGCTAAAGGGGGACCACTGCCACACCGGGAGGGGACGGGGCCTACATGATGTCCAGGGACCCCTGCGCCCCGGGCGCTCCCCAGCACACACCCACCCACCCGGAGGCAGGCACAGGAGCAGGCCACGGCCTTGCCCACCACCATGGGCCGGCCTTCAGGCGGGTGCTCAGCCAGGCCACAGGGCCCCCAGCTCCTTCCCGTGCCCCACAGCACCGGCCCTGCCCCATTACCCCTCTCCCGTTCCCCCCCACTGCTACCCCTTGGCAGAGGTGAGTGTGCCCCCCCGCCCCACGGGGGTGGTCTCTCCCCACATTACCCC
>NW_008825566.1:3470074-3472768 GCF_000699105.1 Pygoscelis adeliae | reverse complement strand
GGGAGGGTGTGAGGCGCTGGGTGCAGCGTTCCGCCCACCGAGGGCACTCGCTCTCTCGGGGCATCCTCACCACGGCGCCCTTACCGGTCTCCTGGAGGGGGAACAGGCCTCCCGTCTGCCCCCCTGGAGAGGGAGGGGGCTCGGCGTTTCTGCAGCCCCTCTCTGGGGTGAGTTCGGGATGCAGGCCCGCCCTGGGGCAGGCCCCGGCGCGCTCACATCTTGTCACACGCACAGCGATGTCTCGTACAGTTGTGTTTGCAACTGGCGAAGATGGCTTCCTCTCGGTACACACGCGCGAGTGACTTCAGTAGATAACTTTACTAGGTTTTGTGTAGTTTTCGTAGCACAACTGAGGATTGTTTGTGGCACCCGGTGCAAATAATGAGTGATGGGTCCATGAGTCAACTATTCCCAAACAGCACACCTTATTGCAATAAAAACATATGAAGGGGTTACTTGGGTTACAGCCGTGCTGTGTGCCGGTCAACATTTTCTGAAATCAGCTTGATCCTGTATGTATTTGCAGATGCCTCTGGCAGAGATGGTTGCAAATTATGTGCTCAGCAAAAATGGAGAAAAACCCTCACCGTCGCCCATTTTGCCACGTTTGTTAGTTAACCTGAAACGCTTAAATAGCTGTAGCATGAGTAATTATTCCTTACCCAATTTTTCATAACACGTTGCTCAAACCAAGAGTGTATGTTTCCGAAGATGGGAAGATTATAAGAGGCCAAACAGCTGGTGAAGCTTCCAGTGGGTCTGTTTTGAATTTCCAAGAATTTGCATCTATTGACTCCCTAAATCAAAGGTAGTGTCTTCTGTAGCAGCTCTCAATGTATCTCCTCCAGACATTTGTCCAGTTGACCCTCTACTGCTTGTAAACTTGTAGTATCCATAACATCTTGCGGTGGGGAGTTCCACAGGGTAGTCACATATATGAAGAATCACTTTCTCTGCTTTCAACGTGACGTTTCCTGACACCATTTGATGACCCCTGCTTCTTGCTTTGGAAAGGACAGCAAACAATTCTGCTTTCTCTATGCCAGTCATCACTTTATAGCCTCCATGAGATCTCCTTTCAGCCTGACAAGGCTTCTCTTACAGACTGACAAGTCCAAGTGAAATTTAGTTGTTCTTTCAATGGAAGGTGTTTGTTGCTACTCTATGAACTTTCCTAATTCTACTATTCCTGTTTGTGGTGGTGGGACTGGAACTGCGTACAGTGGATTTATAAAGTGGCATAGCAATATTTGCTATCTTGTTCTCAATATTGTTCCTAAATATTTCTAACATTCAATGTGCTGTTGATCTCCACTGAGCTGCCATTGTCCTACAAATAATATTAAATTTCCAAGATCTCACTCCTGAAGTGTAATGGTCAGTTCAGACACCATTATTCTACATCTAATGTAGAACGGTGTTTTCCCCACGTGCATCACTTTGCATCTATCTGTATTCACGACCATCTATCATTTTACTGCCAGTCACTGAAAGCTCAACTCTGTTGCCCATATGTAGGTGTCTAGTGCTATTTCGGATGATGTAGGGTGTCTTACCGAGGCTTCAGAAGAGTATGGGTCTCCACTAGGTCCTGTGCCAGAAACGTTAAGATGTCTCCCATATCGTAGAGCATGAGTGTGGGTAATGGAGCCCCGAGTATTGAAAAGTCTTTCTGCAATTCTTCTCAGCCACACCTTTTCTTTCCTTCCATGAATAACATGGTATCATCAGCAAGCTTTGTCTCGTCACTCCTCACCTTATTATTCAAATTCTTTATGAATAAGCACAGAGATGTGAAGGTGCATTAGTGACTTCTTTTCACTGTGAAAACTGACCATTTCCTCTCAGCCTTTTAACCACATTTTAATCCATGCAGGGATCTTCTCTCTTATCCCATGGTTGCTTAGTCTCCTTAAGAGCCTTTGGCAAAAAAAGTGTTGAAAGTCTTTCAGAAGTCTCAGCAAACTATCTCTCCAATCCCTCTTATCCAAGTGCTTGCTGACACCTTCAGAAAGTTTATAAGGCAAGACTTCTCTTTGGAAAAACAATGTTGACAAAACCCATGTTGACCTTTCCCTCGTCAATCATACCTGTCCACATATGCACTAATTCTAGTTGCTACTAATCTGTGCAGAACAGGTGTCGGTTTTAATGGTCAGTAGTTCTCCAGCTTTCCCCTAGAAACATTTTTAAAAAATAATGTAACATTTGATACAATCCACTCCTCAGATGCCAAGAAAATTTTAAGCAAGGATTTACACCGCAGTTAGTATTTCAGTTATTGCATCCTCGAGTTTCTTGGATGAACACCAGCTAGTCTTGAGAATCTGTTACTGTTCATTTTGTCTACTCTTAATTCATAGAATCATAGAATCATAGATAGTTTGGGTTGGAAGGGACCTCTAAAGGTCATCTAGTCCAACCCCCCTGCAACAAGCAGGGACATCTTCAACTAGATCAGGTTGCTCAGAGCCCCGGCCAACCTGACCTGGAATGTTTCCAGGGATGGGGCATCCACCACCTCTCGGGGCAACCTGTGCCAGTGTTTCACCACCCTCAGCGTAAAAAATTTCTTCCTTATATCTAGTCTAAATCTACCCCCCTTTAGTTTAAAGCCATTCCCCCTTGTCCTGTCGCAACAGGCCCTGCTAAAAAGTTTGCCGCCATCTTTCTTATAAGCCCCCTTTAAGTACT
>NW_008825566.1:3460795-3466730 GCF_000699105.1 Pygoscelis adeliae | reverse complement strand
GCCACGACTTCTCAAATACGATGGATAGGGGCTGAGCAACTTCATCCACCAGTTCCTTCAGGACCCGCGGATGGATCCCATTGGGTCCCATGGACTTGTGCACCTTCAGGTGCCTTAGATGGTCTCGAACCTGATGTTCTCTCACAGTGCGTGGCTCTTCATTCTCCCAGTCCCTGCCCTTGCCTTCTGCGAATTCATGAACCTTTTTTTAAGTCAGCATTTCAGTTTGAAACAGATCGAAGAGAAGGCTGATGATCAAGTGTTCCAGCAGAGGAACACAGACACAGGAAGTTCTTTTAGGTTTTCCAAGTGCTACTTTTATACCCAGTTCAGTTGGTGGGTTTCAGAGCCTAGCAAGCTTCTGGCACTTGGTACAGTAAGATTACTGAAATCCTCTCAAATCCTCTTGAAAAGGATTTATTGTTGAGTTTTGTACCTTTTATAACTCTTTTCTTTGATGTCATTCATGAGTTCTATCATAACCCTCTGAGGCTTTTTTTTCCCCCAAATGAAAAGTCTTATTTTGATTAGTCTTCCCTTGTGTGGAATTATTTCGTATTTGTGCTTGTTCTAGTTACCTCTTTCTGTATTTTTTTAGATATAGTATACCCATTCTGAAGTATTTAATATATCATTTTCCTCTGCTCGTCTTAATTCTAGTGACTTTCCTATTTTTTGACCTCCGCTGAGTACAGAGTTGAGATTTCAGGTAGTTGATGCTCTACCAGCTTTCCAAGATCTCTTTCCAAAGTAGTAACAATTAAACAAGTGCTCATAATTGTGGGTATTTGGTGAAGGTTATACTTGGCATTTATAAACATCAATTTTCATTTGCCATTTTATCAGATTGCAGGATCTTTCTGCAACTCTTAGAATCAACTTTAGATGGAACTTTTTGGAATAGTCTTGTTCTATCTGCAAACTATTTATCCCTGTTTTCAGATCATATATTGAACAGCAGAGGTCCCAGTATGGATCCATTTTTTTATTGATGTGTGGGCTTTCTTATCTCTCATTGTTCTGTAACTTGTCAAAACAAGATACAGAAAGCCAGGTAAAAGGTTTCTTTTTCTTATCACTTGAATTTTCCCACTGAATATGTTTGTTTCTTCCATTTACTTTTTCTCTCACAAGGACACCTTAACAATAAAAGTTGATTGCTTGTAAATATTTTTAGGATTATTGACTGTTTGTGATTTGTGTTTTGGCAGAGCCCATTACAATGGAGTTATTAGATTAAGATGTTTAGACAATGTAATAGCAAAACAGTAAACAGTAATTAGGAAAAGTGTAATTGATTTAGCAATATTGTTTATTCCACATTAATAACAATAATTTATTTTGTATCAGTAGGTTAGTTTGATGGCATGTCTGGGTGTGATTTTTTTTTTTTTTAATTTATTTATGCAAACATATCATCTTGTGTCCAGTACAAGTGCACTTTGGGAGTGTGTTGATACCCAATATTGATAGGAATGCATTCTTCTCTTCCCCCATTAAGGAATTTGAGCCATTTTATTAACGCGATTATGGCCTAAACAAGGATATGATAAATACATAGGTTATGATTAGAAATGAATGGGAACCAGAGCATGTAGTGTGTTTTGGTGAGGAACAGCGGAAGTACAGCACATTGAATAAAAAAAAGAAACAAAAGAATTGAATATATATAGCCAGTAAAATATGTTTTCCTGTGTTAATAACAAAAGCTAGGGAAGTGCAGAGACAGCTAACTGGACAGCTATCCCTCTTCAGAAGAAGAGTTCCTTTAAGAACAAGTATTTGATAAAAGAGGTTATCCCACTAACCAATGATTCCTAAAATATACAATTTAATAATTTGCTTAGAAAGGAAGCTAGATTTTGTGGCAGGCCCTGGAGGAGGATCGAGGATTACCTTTGGTTTGTGAATGTTTGAATAGTAAATGATGCCCCGAGGAAAAAGGCCTGGTCTTGGTTCTGAGCTAGAGATAAGCAGAGCCCCACCCAACCCATGTGGGAGACGGTAGGCTGCATAAAGCTGCATATTTTCCCATGGGAATTATTGGAACCCCTATTACTTGTGGCTTTTGAATCTAAGTTGGGTGAAGTCCTGGGAAGTGCAGTGTCTTACAAGGAGTGTTCTTCCTTTGGGAGGAGGATGGAATGAATGAGTTCCTAAGTCTCCTCCACTTTCAAGATCATCTGCAAAAATTTCCTTAAAAGCACTTGGGAGTTTCTCAAAGTAAAATAACCGCCAAAACATGGGAAAAAACCCAACAGAAAACCATCATTCGTGTTTGTGTAACACAAGGAGGGCTTTGTGTTTGTTTAATACCAGGGAACATGGGACCTAATAGCAAGAACATACCTGCAGGAGTTAACAATGAGAAGACTGGTGTACTTAGATCTTGATTGCTGAGGTTAAGTCTTCTCCCTCTTGCTGATTGAGACTGTTCTGATAAATAAGATCTGGAATCCTGTGGCATACCAGTTCTGTACTGTTCAAGAAAAAACTGTAGAACTTTCTAGAATTCCTCTCTTCCTCACCTTTTTCTTTTTGTTTTCTCCTCTGTTCTCTTCCATGGCTGTCTTTCACCAAGTCATCTGACTTAGTCTCCTCTCTTTTATCTTCATAGATTTTTTTTCCCCCATACAGCCTTTCATTACTCTGAAGACCTCACCCTCACGTAGTGCTGTTTGGCCCATTGTCACTTCCTAAATATGCATAATGGCATTCCACATTAATGATCCAGCAGTTTACAGTATTAATAGTCTTTTCCCACTATTTCCCCTACCTACTCAGCAAGACTGGCTACAACTCTTGAAATCTATGTATTCCATTATTTTCTGACTACAGGGAACTTCTGTGGCCTTCTGTGGTCTTCCAAGACTGCACTAATACACTGCAACTGGACTAACTTACCTGCTGTGCTAATTTCGAAATCTGCTATTACTACAATATAAAGGAAAGCAGATAGGCCAACATGAGAGAGCTTTTTAAAGGCAGAAGCAACTTGAATTTGTTCTTCATAATTGTGAGTATGTGTTCCCCATAATTATAATACCACATAATGCTTTTCTTCCCTGAAGCATATCAAAGTTAATCTTCCTAGGGAGGGAATATACTCTTGTGAAGTTACTTCCTGTTACAGTCTTTTTAAAATCCACAAAGAAATTACTTGTCCTGCTTTATGACACAAAGTGGTCCCTATTTCTTGTATCTGCCAGGAGATGGTGCTGCCAGTCTTCCATCTATTCCTTTCCAGTTCTTAGGAAAGGTGGCACAATAATGAAGATACTTCCGCCATCTGACTGGTGCACTTTTGTCCTAACAGAGATCTTAAGGGAAAAAGAAAACACCTTTCCATATTTAAAGCCTGCTACTCTCTTCGAAGTAGACATACATATTTAAGATCCATCATATGTCAATGACAAAGCCATTCAGGAGTTTTCCAGAATTTTCTAGTGCTCCGTGACAGGATGATGAATATAAGACACTCATCTTTATGATATGCTGGGTAGTTTCATACCTGCCTTTCTCACCTTTACAGACATCTCTGGATGCACCCTGGCAAGGTGGTTCATGCTTTCACAGGCATCCCAGACCTGTTCAGAGAACCAGAACTTTGACACTGCTTTAAATGGAAGCAGGATGGCATTTTAAATCTCATCCTTGCACTTTAGGCAACTTTAAATTGCACTTTCAAATTGCACTTTAGGCAATTTAGGCAATTCTGTTAGCATCAATGCTGATGTGAACAGGTCCTATGGGCCCTGGTTCCAGTGTGCACACCTCACAAGGTTTGGCCTGAAAAGACCTTGCAGTGTGTAATGGAGGGACACATTCTATTTGGTTTGATCACTGTGATAGCTTATTTGTAATTTTTAATCTGATGTCAACACTGGGGTTACATTTATACATAATGTATAAATGTCACAGAGCAACATACTTACTTTTAAGTTCAAAGGGTCCATTTTTTAGCTTTGTTTGTTTGTTACCAGATTTTCTTTTCAGCAGTGCAATAGTTTGGTAACACTCATGGCTACAGAAAAAAAAGAAAAAGAAAAAAAAGAAGAACTGGACCTAATTTCAAATTGTTAGGTTTTGTTATGTTCTGGTTCTAAAATACATCCTGGTAATTTAAAATATATCCTGGTGATTTCTCTTAACCACAGAACAGATGTCACAGACACTAGTAAAAGTTAACATCTGTGGCACAAATCTCCTGCTTTTCAGAGGACATCAGATATTTTTATTGGTTCTCTCTTCTCTCCTAAGAAAAGGCTTCTCTGATTTGAAATATAATAGGAAAAAAGAGAATGTAACTATTAGGTAAGATAAAATGTACTTCTTCTGGGCCATATTTTTGATCAGGCTAATATATCTTCAGGAAGTATTGTTAATGTAAAGGCAGCTAATGTGGAGCTTTTGGAAAGTAATGAAATGTGGGCCCACATCCAATAGTACTATTTTGATGTGTGAGACACAGAGAGAACTGATTGCCAGTATACTCCAGCAACCCAAGCAAAACCTGGCAGCTGAACGACTGAACATCTACTGAACTGCAAAAAAAAAAATTAGTAGAAATTTTAACTGATTAAATTTGCAATATTTGGATTTGGAAAGATCTGCTAGGAATCTACCTTATGCTGACTGCTTTGGCTATATATTTGTATGTATGTATATGTATCTGTGCTGGTTTTGGCTGGGATAGAGTTAATTTTCTTCACAGTAGCTAGTATGGGGCTCTGTTTTGGATTTGTGCTGAAAACAGTGTTGATAACACAGGGTAGTTTTCGTTACTGTTGAGCAGGGCTTACACAGAGTCAAGGCCTTTTCTGCTTCTCACACCACCCCACCAGCGAGTAGGCTGGGGGGGCACAAGAAGCTGGGAGGGGGCACAGCCAGGACAGCTGACCCCAACTGACCACAGGGATATCCCATACCATATGACGTCATGCTCAGCATATAAAGCTGGGGGAAGAAGAAGGAAGGGGAGGACGGTTGGAGTGATGACATTTGTCTTCCCAAGTGACCGTTACGCGTGATGGAGCCCTGCTTTCCTGGAGATGGCTGAACATCTGCCTGCCGGTGGGAAGGAGTGAAGGGATTCCTTGTTTTGCTTTGCTTGCGTGTGTGGCTTATGCTTTACCTATTAAACTGTCTTTATCTGAACCCATGAGTTTTCTCACTTTTACCCTTCCAATTCTCTCCCCCATCCCACCGAGGGGGAGTGAGCGAGCGGCTGTGTGGGGCTTAGTTGCTGGCTGAGGTTAAACCACGACAGTATCTATGTCTATATATACATATGAACAGTCGTATAGGCTTAGAACTGTACAGGAAGCTTTACAAGAGGCAAATGACATTCTTTCAGGCAAGCTCTGAAATCAGTATTCAGTGGCTGCACAAGTGAGGTTTATTCTCATGAGTGAGAGTTGCAAGGTAGAACTCCTGGGTTTGTTTTTTTTTCTCCGAAGCTATGTTGGCAATATGGGATTTAAGTGTAAATGGAGACTTAAACATGCCATGAAAAATTAATGTGTTGAATGCTGTACAATCTGCATTACAAAGAAACAGAAAAAGAGTGGGCTAGAAAGAGGCTGTGCTGGAATGGATTAATGCTATCTAGTTTTTTTGGCAAGATCTCAAATCGAGAGCAATTCATGGAATACATGGAACGTAGCATTAGACTTTGCTTGGTATTCTTCATTAGAGCTGTAGTAGACCACACTTGTGAACGTGGCATCGCTGAGAGTTGCTTGAAAAGAGACAAATGCCTCAGCCAAGCAAATAAGATCATGCATCTTCCTTGGGTTCCATGGTGAAAACAGGAGCCCAGAGCCTCTTGCAGAATCAGGTGCTCTTGGAAAAAACCTGCTGTGTTTGGATGTTGCAGTGATTCTCCTCCTTTACAATGAGAAGTCGTGTGTCTGTTTTAATGCTTGTCATAGTT
>NW_008825566.1:3459830-3460302 GCF_000699105.1 Pygoscelis adeliae | reverse complement strand
GCACTGTACCAGCTACTAGGAAGGAAATTAACTCTATCCCTGCTGAAACCAGGACATTGCCCTTCTCTGGGTACCATCTTAAGGACTCGATGGAGGGACAAGACCAGGACAAGAGGAAGAAGAAATTCTAATCTCGAGTAATGACCTGGTGGCTTTGCAGCACAAGGACAGGGGAGATTTACCCTCACTTGCAGCACTGGCTGAATGAACCCGTTTGCCCCAGAACTGGAGGAATGCAGGCAGCTTTTTGCTGAGCTGGTGCAGCCCTCATTGTCAGCAAGCTATCAACCTGTTCAGAGGTTTCATTCTCCTTGTTTATTTTTGACCCTGTCAACTCTGATATCTGAGCAATGTAAGTGTGAAACATTACTGCTCCAGGCTAGCAAGTACTACACACTCTGAATAGGTGTAAGTGACTGCACTGAGCAGGAAATCTGGATCCAAATCCTCACAGTTCTTTCTCAGACAAAAT
>NW_008825566.1:3457282-3459816 GCF_000699105.1 Pygoscelis adeliae | reverse complement strand
GAGCGAGACCAAGAGGAGTTATTTTTAAGTCACTTCTTTGCAAAGAAAAGAAGTTCACCAAATGCCTTGGGTCTATGAACACTATACCAAAATCTTCACGTGACCAGGATCTGCATATGCTGTCTATTTCCAAAGGGAAAAGGAAATCTCTGTGAGCAGGCTGCATCAGGGATACCAGTTCACCACTGCAAAATGGGTCTTCACGTGTCTTTGATTTGGAGACAACCTACCGATGTTGGGCTCGGGAGCACCGGCTGGCTCACTTCATCTAACAGCTGGGGTACAGATTACCCAGACTGGCCATCCTCACAATGGAGCTTTGATGCAGGAGCTGCACTTGAACTGCTTAAGACCTACATGCGTTTCAAGAGTCACCTGCCCATTTCAGGTGAGATTTCAACCATTATTTTTATATGTCTTTGTATTTATATGCCTTTGATCTCTCATTTTTACAGTGCCTCATTTCTACCCCCACAGCAGGCCTTTCAGTTCCATATGCTGAAAATGTGACTCACACAATTGCCACTCCCCAGCCCTACCTGACTACACTCCTCTGTGATTTGCGTATGAGCTAGATCTGATATGGGACACACAACAGGAAGACAAAGAGATGTGTACTTCCAAGGGACACTTCTGCCTCAGGGAGTGCTGCTAGAAGGCATGTTCCCTTGCTACACCTGTGCAGGCTTTCATCCTTCTCCTGGCCGACCTGGAGAGGTTTGGTTGGAAGTATACTCTATGTAGTGATAGTAAAAATCCTTGAGAGATCTGCCCTCTGGGTCAGCAGATATGCCACTGAGCTTATTCATTGAGCTGTGACTTACGTTGCCGTGGTAACACAGCTGTGCCATCATAAGGCACCTGGCAGCACTTTGGTAATTCTGTAATCATGAATGTCAAACTAGACCAGTAGTCTCCAAACAGTTTGGACTGCTGGAGTGTAGTCAACTCACAAAACTTATTGTACCCTGTTATTAAAATTCTACTTGAAAACCTGTTTTCACATGGTTCTGCAAAGCCCATACCGGTGGCTCATGGGACACAGTAAGGAAAACACTGGCCAAAATACTTCTTCAACTGTAAGTGACTCAAGGTACCTCTACAGAAGTGGAGAGACCTTCGGCTAAGTCTCTTCACCTTTCTGTGTGTGAATTAGTTTTCCAATGGTAGAGCGTGGATATTGATATCCATTAAGTATGCAATGTAAGTGCCGAGTATTCGTAGTTATTATACATCTGCTGACCTAAAGCATCAATTTAAAAGAACGGGGAAATAACCTGAAAATAATCACAGTGCTAGACTAATTTTTGAGTGATTATCTTAGAGACAAGAGAAAATTTTCTTTATGAAAAGTGAGATTGATACTTAGAGCTCCTGTTTCTGATGTGTGACTGCATACAGTTAATGGTGAAGAACTGGTAGGCAGGAAGTTTCTAAGGTCCCTAAAGCAGAAAGCACAGGCACAGAGTTTACTGCAAATCTAGGACAGAAACTCATACTCAGTTATCACTCTTTTAATGTTTTTGATCTCAAAAGAATACTGCTTTATATTTAACCAGGGATGTTAATATGGCTGTTTGTAAATGAAAGTATTTTTGCACTTGAGGGAAAAGATAATAAAGGGAGTGTTTAAGTGAATGTCTGTTCTGAGCAAATGCCTGTTAGTTAAGATAGTAGGTAAACAGCACTGTAATCAAAGGACTCAAACTCTTTTGAAGTTGCTGAGGAAATGTGTGACAAATATCATCAAGAATGCAGTTCAAAGGATACAGTTCATATCTCTTAAGACACACGCAGAAGGCCTGATTCTGATCTTATGCTATTTGTATACCTGGCTTCAGCTGAATCAAACTTACTTTGCTGTCAGAAACCAGCAGTGGGTAACTGTTCCTGCTTTCTCTGTGATGCTGAGAAAAGCTGACCCCATAGGACCAGGGCAAAGAAGGACTCTGAAACAGGCCATAAAGAGGGCCATGGAAGATGAGGAGGTCAACAAGGTGACCAAGGAAAAGTCTGAGACAAAAAATCAAACTCTGTAGTGCCATCAGAGCTTTTGCTCTTGCACTTGTTCCCTTTATACCTCCTTCTCCTCTGCCTTTCCCTTTGAGCTTCACAAAAACTGTTCCAGTTTGACCAGTTAAATGGTGCTGAATATGGTTTGTCCTTGTATGTATTTGTAATTAAACTGCACTGAACTCTTAGGGACATCCATAGTTCGTTTTGTTGGCTGGTTGGTTTTTTTTTCACTTATTGGTGTTCTTCACAAATATGAGTAACAAAAAGGAGTGAAAGGTGTAAATAGCTATGCAGAATCAAGGTCTACAGTTGTTCTGATCCCTGGGTTGTCTGGAAGACTCCCCAAAGACAGCTGACTGAGAAAAATCAGACACAGGCGGTAACACTTGTAATGGAATACCGTGGGCCTCCACTTACTTTTTACATAGGAGTTGTTCTCAATACAACTTCTTGGGCAGCAGTGTCTGCATCATGAGGCCCCTAGACTCTTATAACGAAGGTCATCCTGGTTGGGTGTC
>NW_008825566.1:3447164-3457265 GCF_000699105.1 Pygoscelis adeliae | reverse complement strand
GGCTGATTGGATGTACATACCAGCATCTTCCAGCTGTACTTACAGCCTTGCTGTAGGAGTCATTTCCCAGTAGGAATTAGTAAGATCAGCAGACTGTCCCCTGCAAATTAAACCATCCTTTTGGTCCAAAAGCCAGTTCTTCTATGTCTTTTGATGAGAAACGTTGCTGAAGCCAGTGTAAGGAAGGATGCTTTGCTACTTTTTTTGATACAATTATACTGAAATTAAAGAAAACATCAGTTTTCAGGACCTTTTACAAACACTAAAGTGATTAGAACAAAACTAAACCAGTTGAATTTTAGTGTGTTGCTGTTGGACATGTTTTCTCATTTACCACAGCTGATACAAATCCAGGTCTTTTTCCCTTAAGAATACAGATTATTGGCTTTTATTAGTATCTGAGTAATAGCAGTCTAAAGCGTAATTCACCAAGCCCCACTCTTCAGAATGCAATGATAGTTCAGCAAGAATAAGAATACCACCACTGAGTATACAAACATATTTGTACTTACCAGCTTTTTGCAATAAGGGAGCTAAAATAAAAATAAGATAGTCTAAAAATAAAAGCAGTTAAGATCTTGAGAGAAAAGCAGCAAAATTGCTGTTTATGTAAGATGAAATAAATATAGTGGCTGAGTTTTAACACAGGAAAAGTCTAATGCATCTGTTAGTGGATTAGTGAGAACAACCGACTATGTTAATGTTTTTAATGCTATGTAAAGTATTAGGACTATGTAGCATTAAGTGTGTTTCAAAGACAAGGCCCTGAGTAACCTGCAAATTTGAAGTTGGACCTGCTCTAAGCGGGGAGTTGAACCGGGTGATTTCCAGAGGTCCCTTCCGGCCTTAACGATCTTATGATTCTAAAGCATTAGTGAAGCTAGGCTGCTTTTATTAAAATATTTGCCGCGTTAGTGGCTGACAATGTTGTCTGTCTAGTGATAAGAACAATGCAGGTATGACGTTAATCTATAAAAAGTTATAATCAATAAAGTATAAAAACATAAACCAATGGCTGTAGTTTATAAGTGCGTGTGCAATTTGTGCAACGTAGAGAAACAGTTTAAATACGAAGAGATGATTTTGTAAGATTTCTAAATGTGTGTTTCTTGTCTTGCTCCCATTAATGCAAAGATATTGCATGTATGATAGTAAGTAAACCTTAGCAGGTTTTTATATTGTATGACTTTATTAGACTTTTACATTGTTGTTTTTACTGTGCAAGCCTTCAGTATTTCCTATAACAACTTAAACAGTTAAATTTAATTAAAAAATAGGTATTTAACTTGCTATTCTTATGTAAGTCTACAAGAACATACAGAAAATAGTTTATCTCTGTCTTTAAGGATTTTTACTTTTATTTCTGTTTTTCTAGACAACATGACTAGTAATAACTGTATCAAATGTGTTTTAAATAGTCTTGACCTAAGACGCCATAATTGAAGTAATGTATTTGGTGCAAAATTTTAACTTTAACAACATTTTTCTCTCCCCATTTGAGAGCAGAAATCTGAGTTATGCAAAGACATGAGTTGCTCAGAGGACTGCAAACTTACAGCTGATGATGTGTAGTTACTGGCATGGGTTCAGCCTAGGTCCTTAGTAACCAAAAGTGTTACCATCTGATTATAACTAATTTCCAAAATGAAATGAGTCAGTCTTCTGCAAGCAGACATGGTCACATCTCATAAATAAATATGTACATATATAGAAATACATATAAAAATATATACAATATAATATTTAGAAATAAAATATATATTTCAGTATACACGCACTAGCACAACTGAAACCAGTTGGCACACTGTTTATTATTTTCTCACCCTTTTACTTCCCACAAATGTGGTGCATCTTTTAGGTTATAAATTTAAGGTGGGGATTCCAAATACTCTTGGCTTCCCAATTGAAATTAATAGGAGTCTTGCCCTAGATTATTTCATTTTAGTCAGTTAAACTTTTTTAGTGAACTAATTTTGAGGGGATAATTATCAGATCAGCTTGTTTGTTGTATTAATCCCATAGACTCCCATTTCCTTGATTACAGGCATCAGTACCAGGACATTTCATTCTGGAACACTACAGAAACAGCCTCCCACACAATAAAGCACGGGAAGACTGAAAACAAGGTTTGTCTTTTGACGCTTAAAATTGTTTTTACCCCTAAACCCAACTGCAAAAGTAGGAAGACATTTGGATCATACAGACTACATGAAAACTGTAGTAAGACACGTTTGCTTACCATGCCGGTGTTCTTCTAGGGTGTCATTTGGATTGACGGTTCTGCTAAGGATGCCAAGGTTCTTTCCTCGGTGAAGATCATAATTTTTGTCTTTTAGATACAACTCTTCTTTTTGTGCGATTTACTTTTGAGTCTTGGGAGCTTTCACTACTGGAAAGTATTACTCCTAAAGAGACTTTTATCATGCAGCCCTAATGAGTGTGAATCTGGTACCACTTACTTTAAGCCAACATAAACATTACAAGACCAGACCCACAATCCAGTGGAAACCAGACAAATAAACCTGCCTTGAGTCTGACAAATAGGGGTGTCCAAAAAGTCCTTGTACTCAGGTTTTTGTTATGTAGCCACATGAGTCGAACATAATCTGCATTGCCACGGGGAGGGGACCAGTCCTCCTGGTCTCTCCTCCCACCCATTTCTCTTGTTGCAGAACCAGGCTGTGTGTGTGTCAGCACGTGGTTGGGGAAGTGATAAGTGAAAAGTGTCCATCTTCGTATTTGGTTTTGCATTCAGATGCAAAACTAGATGCTCAGGCTGATAACATTTCATCTCGCAACATCATTTAAAAGCAACGTGTGGTGTTTTTAAGCTAAGGATCTTTGAAATAAGAAAACAAGTAAACAAATTACTAATAGCAAATAAGAGTTTTGGGAGTGGGTGGATGCAAGTGAATATGAAAGCTGAGTGACAAGGAAGAAAAATACATCAAACTACATCTACTAGTTACTTTTGTCTCAATGAGGTAGGTCTCTGAGGCAGTTTCCCTGAACAGCAACAATCTTTTCTGTTCCATTTGGAAAAGGAAAACATGGAAAAGTTTCACAAGTCAAGGGAAAAAACAAGCAGCAACAGACAGGAAATATGCTGTTAAATGTAGGATTTTCAGTTTTTGGTCATTCCTTCCTTCCACAAAGGGCCCTCAGTAGTCAGACATTCCTAAACATTTAACATTTCTAAATGTTACACTTTTCTTCATTATCAGAGTACTTTTCTTATTAACCAGGAAGATTTTTATGATCCACATGTATTTATTTATATTTCTTAAGAGCTTGAAGATTTTTTTCTCATTGTCAGTTTTAGAAATTGGGATTGCTCTGCACAGGAAAATACTTCAGGAAGAGGAATGCAGGGCATGGAAAACAATCGACATCCCTGTATCTTGTCCTTGTCTCTGGCTCCACAGGTGGCAGGGTGGAGAGAGCTCTTCTTTTGGCCCACATGAGGAGAAAAGAGCTGATTACCAGTGCCAAAGGAACACAGGACTGGTCCAACCTTTTGCATCCAAGTAAGCGTGTAGTAGACAACTCCTTCAGAAGGCTCCACAAAACATTTAGTCCATAAAGCTGGGCTACAAAACAGGTTTTCAAAATCCTGTAACACAAAATACCTACAGAAAAAGACTGAAAGCCACAACTATTAAAAAAAAAAGCCACAAGAAGAGGTCAGGAGAGATTGGGGACTGCAGAAAGCTAGGGTACTCCTAGGTACTCCACTCTCTCTTACAGAGAAGGAAATAAAACTTACAACAGTTCTTCCAAAATGGATCTGAGGCAAATTCCTCCTGAGTCTCAGTTGGCCCGATCAGCATCCATCTAGTACTTGCAGATCAGAATGTGAGAAATCTCAAGGGTAAACATCCACTTTCAGACGCTAGGGTGGTTTTGTATAGTTTTCCATCAAAACAAGAACGGTGTTTTATTGGTTGGTGTATTCTGCTTTTTGAAGTTCTTTATCTTGTACACCCCCACCTCTCTTCACCTAGATGCAAGTCTTTCTAAGCGCATTCTTGTAATCCATTCTCATCTTAATGCTACATTCAGGATTCTTTGGCCTTTGGTAGGTGATTTTGTTCGTAGGTATGACATGAATAACGTTAATGGAGAATGATATGGATGGGATACGTGAGGTGGGAATAAAATTTCATGTACAAACTCTACAGCATGAGGATATGTTAATAACATGTATTTCAAAGACATGTCCAATGGTAATGTTGTGCATTATCTAAATGCTGATTCCAAAATACTTAATATCCCAGATAAGATCTGACACTGCAAGACCACAGACTGCCTGGTTGAGAGAGAGCAGTCAGTCAGGAAGAAGCTGACTGAAGAAGTGATGGGAAAGGAAAATTTGGCAAATGGTCAGGGAAGATTTTACTTGCAAAAAAAAAAAAATCCTTTGGATCATGACAGCCAGATCATGGCCGATTTACAAACAGCAGCAAAAAGCTGTCTTAACACCAGTTTAACCGACTGTGCAGTGATTTCACACCTTGGTGTGAGTTGGCACAGCAAGCCCATGTCATTTGTGTACAAGGTGTGATAACGTAGAAGTAGTTAGCGCAGTGCTGCACGTCCAAAATCCTGTTGCAGATGAGTTGTGTGGGATATTATTAAAACAGGACATAGAGTATATTACCCCTGCAACTGCTTCTTTCAGCTGTTCTTCTCAAATCTTGCTTATATTCACCCATCAGCTGCATCAAGCAGATGTCTCATGCAGCTGAGAAAGCAGTTCTGAATTCCAGGCAGAGCAGACGGCAAGTCAGTTCTGAAGGTTTCATCTAAAAGACCAACATAAAGATAGAAGACTGTATGGCGTTCAATTAATCAGCACTTGCAAGGTGATGGAATCCAGAATAGCAGGCTTTCTTTGTGGCTTTGGGAGATATGTTTTCCATATTTTTTTATCCTTATTGCCAGTCATGTGCTTGCATGACTAGCTGGGGAATCAGAGACAGCTCTAATGGAAAAGAGAAATTAGGTCATCTGGTCCATCCTCACTGCCAGGGCATGACTGTTCCCTGCAGTGTATCACTTCCCACACAGTTATCTTTCCAACTGTCTTTTGTAAGATGGAAATGCAATTCAGAGTCCCTTTTGGCTATGACTACCAGAGCTTTTGAGGACTTTTTGTTCGGACAAAAATGCTTAATGAGAGACTCAGAGCTAACAATTTTAAGTACATTTCAAAGAAAAAAAAGCAAATCTCAGAATTTGATTCTCAGTAAAAACTTTTTAATAGAAAAATTGTGCAATATTTGGGATAATCAGGGACACTGTTTTCATTCAGACAGGAAGTAGTTTCTATGACTCAATTCTACAAATTAAACAATAGGTTTCCTGCTAAAAAAAATCAAACAGCTAGTTCAGTAAGTAGTTTAGGAAGCAGCCAGTACTCGTGATGCTCTGAGCAGGCTCTGATCAGGAGACTCGGCACTAATGCTAGCTGACTGTAGGTGATCCAGGTTGCCTTGATAAATTACTCCAAATGTTTGGATCCCATCCTTCAGCAGAACATCTCAATGTGCAAGCACTCAGACCCTACAGAGCAGGATTGGTTTATTAAAGAAAAAAATGAATGAACACAAGTGGAAAAACAGTGGCAGAACTTACATGTAAGGAAATGGCAAACTACTTCCCTTTTGGCAGCTTTAGCATTACTAACTTCCATGCTGCCTGCAAATGAGAATAACCCCCATCTTTTAGCCCCTTGATTACATCATCATGCTCATTGAGTAAGTCCAATGGTTTGAATTCACAAGTGGCAGTCCAAATACTTCCCTGTGGGTTGATCTCCTTTCCCAAAGGACCTGTTTGCTTGGTTTTACCAGGAGGTGCCACCATGTAGTTTGGTTTAAGGATTCACTTTCTTAAGTTAGACAGGGATTCTCCAAACTCTACTCAGCTTTGCTATAGCATTCCCTTTTGCCACCAAATTCTCAGCCTTCTCTGCCTTCACATGCTTACCTGCATCAGTTCTTGTAGTTTTTAGACCATCATCCTTCACTGGAGAATTTTGTTTGCACTGTACCTTGCAGCAACATTTTAACTGGAGAGGACCCAAGAGCATTTAAGGAACTTCGGCAGAAACCCAGCAGTTCAGAAACAAGCTCATCATGAGTAAATGAATAATTTCTTCTCTAGAACTTCTTTGAAAAGATCACAACCACTGCAACCTCAAGCACAAGTGCATGTGGTTGCTTTTTATGTCCCACCAGAGGAACCGTAAGATTTTCTTGGTGAAAGGTGCCTTTTTCCCTTCTCCAACAGGGGAAGAAGAGTGCTCTCAGGTGCTTCTGAGTTCAGGAATTAAACAGGTTACTCTGTACAGCTGCCTTATTAAATCTGCAAATTAATCCACACAGCTTTTCCTTTTGTCTCCAGCAAATTAGACTCAAGACTACAAACAGATGACAGGGTTATTCCATGTCTACTATAAACCCAGAAATCATTGTCAGGCTCTTCTCATGATATTATCTTTTAAAGTGCATGAGAGCACTCTGCATTTCATTCTTTTACATAAATACTGCCTGACCTTGTATTAATTTAAATGGGCTTTAGGGCTTTACCCCATGGTTTTAGGTAGTCATTGAAGCACTCAGCTGGTTACCAAAGGTTGTCAAAAAGTCATCAGTCATGAAAGTAGGGTTAGCCTATCAGGTGTGGGATCCTAGGGACATGACTTTTATGGATGCTTGTGTATGTAATGCTCTCCACAGCATGGTTGAGAAGCTTTACTGTAATAATAATAATGATTAGATCCACTCAGACATGACAATTTGAATTGGTTTTCTTGAAGTAACAGGTTTCTAGATTCCACTTGATGAGGAAAGATGTGATTACTAACAGAAGAACGCACTACATTATAGTGCTTTTGTGGGTGTAGCAATTTCATACTGTTAGAGAAAACCAAAAAACATTCCAGTATTACAAATCCACTGAACAGTCAACTTGTTTTCTTTCTCATTGTTTTTCCTACTGCATTGTTTAATTCTAGTGATTTATTAATTAGTAACGAGGCCTGCCTAGTTGTCTTGACATGTGAAATTTATAAAGTCAAGAAATAAAGTATGAAGTTCCACGATGCTGATATCGATCTCATATTTGTATCTGCCTGAAAAAAAATGCTATGTTACATTTGGAAGGCTTAAGCATCTTTTAAAAATGGAAGCGCCTTTAACAAGAACGATCCACCCTTCCTTCTCTGGTTCTAATTGGACAAAAATAGTATTTGCAGTTGACCTATCAATCAAGACAGACAGATAAGTAACATTTTCTGCCAATGACTAACAACTTTTATCTTTTAAGACAGTGAAGTAACAAGTAAGCCGCCTTTACAAAGAGCAGCAATTTGGAAAAAGAAAATAAAATGTTTATTTCTTTCAAATGTCAATGCCCATGCTGTTAAAGATCATTCTATTAGGCAACCAAAATGAGAACTTAGAGATTCCTCCTTCCTCAGCTGTTTTTTCCCTTTGCAATATAGATTCTGTGCACACGCACACCAAATCAGAATGCTTTCCTTTCTACCAAATAATGACAAAATACAAATCCAACTATTGCAGACCATCTACAACCAGAATCCCCACTAAAATCAGCAAAACCTTGATCAAAAGGATGTGCAGCTTTAGGGCCTGCCTCTGAAAACCAATTCCCGTTATAGATGTATCGAAGCTCTGCAATTCCTATCATCCCTGTGCACCGCAAAAGGTTCCTGGAGCACTCTGATCTGTTAATCCAAGATTTCTCTCTGTGCAGCCCTCTGGACAGCAGAATGCTTACTGGGTTTGAGGCAACAAGCAGAACTGACACAAAACCAAGTGGCTATAAACTGCTAAGAGTAAGCTTTTTATCTGGATTTCTACCTATCAGCAGGGTGAGGACCTGGAACAGGCTTCCAGTAGCAAAGGAGGAAAAGAATCCAAATATAAGGCTTGATAAACATGCTGTGTAGTGCCTGTGATGGGACTGAGTGGGATGTGATGATCTAGGGGGTCTCCTCCAGTCTTATTTTAAGTACATAAACCATGGCATATGTTGTCCCACTTTGAAGCAAGTCTCTAATTGGTTAGGTTGGCACACTTAAGGCTCTCTTCTCCATGGGAACCATTTATTATTTATTATTTCTATAAATTAATATTTTTTGTTATTTATCAAAGCTGCTGGTTTTGAACCACATTCCACAGCTCCACCAGAGGTGACTGTGCACTCCTGATACAGAACAGCACATAAATGTCTCGTCTCGTTGCTTGTAGAAGAATAGAGCGCCACATACATAGAGCTATAAACATCTTTTCAGCCTTGACCACAGAAGAGACCTTCATGCCTCTGCGTGTCCATGCATCACTGTTTTACGTGACAAGATATTTTAAGTCCTTTCCACTTTGGAGGTAATAATAAGAGACAGTAGTGTTCGCATTCAG
The DNA here is from genome assembly GCF_000699105.1 of Pygoscelis adeliae. Taxonomy (NCBI): domain Eukaryota; kingdom Metazoa; phylum Chordata; class Aves; order Sphenisciformes; family Spheniscidae; genus Pygoscelis; species Pygoscelis adeliae. The sequence goes on along the minus strand of NW_008825566.1, from coordinate 3,448,818 downwards.
TACTGCTCTGATCTATGGGCTCTCTTCCTTTTGCTTCTCTTCTCTTGCCTTACAGTGTACTTTCAGTAGCAATCATCTAGCTGTATCTTCTCCTCTCCAGGGTCCTATGTGTCTTGCACCTGGGTGCAGAGACCATCCCCTCCTATATCTTCAAGGTGCAAGAGATTAGAACCACTCATGGCTTCAAGAACAGCATCTCTTCACCGACCATACAGCGTGCCCAGCCCTCGCGCCAGGCCTGTAGGAGGACAGGGCAGAAAGGAAGAGCGAGGCCAAGGACAGCTGGAGCGGAGCGGAGTAGGAGAGCATCCAGAACATTAGAAACACATTTGTAGGAACAGAAGTTTTACCGCAGAGTAGTTTTGAACTCAGTTGGTAAGTAATTAAAGAGTGGGCCTAGCAAAAGCCGTCATTTTGTCTCCCACTGAGTATTATTGAAACTGTCGCAGACGAGATGAAAATTGAGGGAAGGGACAAGATGGAACAGCAAAAACGTGGAGTCAATTGAACTGCCTCTAGCTGTAGTACTACTGTACACAAACTTCCCTAGTGATGCTTAGGTACCGCTTGAGAAGTTCCTCCTGTTCCTCCCACTGATAAAAACGTCAGCCATGTCTTAAGCACAAAGCTTAACAGCAACAAACTGGCAAGAGAGCAAGAGAGTTTCCACTTGACAGGCAGGTATTTACTCGGCACTAACATTTATTTAATGCATTTTGGCATGGCTACATATTAACAAATATATATACTTTGAAGCCTCAGAATAAAAAGATACTACGCATGGGTATCTCTAAAACTAACGCTAATAGTGCTTTCATAAAATTGTACTGAAGACCTGATCTATGAAACTTGAGTTATATTCTCAGGGTCCTGTATTTAAACTGATTAATTCTAACATTAAAGGTGAACTAAGCGATGAATAAAGTTCACCAGCTACTGAAACCTTTTAAATCGGATAGCAAGATCTTGTTCAGACCATTTATTCTGAATATGACTTATCAAATTAGCTGTATAAATGGAATTTAAACCACCTGTACATTGAAACCAGTGGAAATGATGCTAACAGAGCAAAAGCAGCTTTTTATGGCAGTCCAGATTTTTCAAAGGGATGAGAGCGCAGCAAAACCTCGATTCTGCCATTTTATAAAATAGCCCCAAAGCATTCGGTTGCTTCCCAGTTCACATTGACATAATTTGCTCTGTGAGTAGAAACTCAGGTATTTTCTAATCTAAACTTAACTGGGCTGATTCATTCATCCTGTACTACAGAGGCTATAGTATCTCTAATACACGCACAAAATCTCTTTGGAAGACCGATTTATGTGAAAAATGTTATAAAGTACAGCTTTGTCATTGCTGTCACTGCTGAGACCAAACTTTATCACTCCCTGGCTGTAACACATCAGGAGCCTTCCTTGGAGAGTGCAATTTAAGTAATTTACAGCATAGAAACAAACATCTCTTCTCCCTCTCCTTTTCTTCCCTCTTACAGGGCCGTAACGAGCTCCTTTTATTGTTTCCAACAGATTTACAACAAATCTGAAATACCCAGCACCTGCTCAGCAATAACAAGATCAGCAGCCGTACGTTAATTTGAAGCCAAGGCCGACACCCCCCCCCTTCCCCCCGCAAAACGGGTTTACAAACCATCCGT
>NW_008825566.1:3420811-3447083 GCF_000699105.1 Pygoscelis adeliae | reverse complement strand
GAGAATATCATTGCAATAGAAGAGCTTATGAGCCACTTTTAATGGCATTTACAGAATCTCACCTTGGGGATTCTTACACTGATGTCAACTCACAGATCCTACACTGCAGACAAACTTGCCTTGAACAAGTTTGCACATACAGAAATTTAAGTTTTAAAATACTTGATCACATAGTTTGAGGCTACACTTTATTATCAGAGATGTACTTGTGTCTGTTTATCGATTCAAGGATTCTGGCAGAAGACGACAAAGGCATTCCTCTAGCAAGTTAAGAGTCTTCACAGCGTAGTGGAAAATATCACGGCAGTAATCCAAAGCCGGTACTAACATTTCACCCTTCCCACACTGCCATTTTATTCGTCTGAAAGCTGGCCAAGCTGTAAGCGCTGGAGCTTTCAGCAGTCGTGTCATCTAGCTACATGCACACAAAAGAGGGCAGTCAGTTCTTGTTATGGAGGTCTGGGATTTCAGTTGTAGAATTGGGATTTCAAGTTTGTAGTCTTCCAATAATGTTGGGAATAAATTTCAAGGTTTGTCCTTTTCCTTTCTATGACGATTTATTGCCCAGTTTAGCCTCTTGGTTTGACATGGAAAATAATTTTAGGTGGCATCAGACCATTTCTCAGATGTATTTAGGATGTTACTATTAGTTTGAAAACCACACTAACATTTAAAACATTAGTGTATTTTATATGCTCCTGTAACTTGTGGTTACCCAAATCAATATTTCTTCTGGCCTTTTTTTTTTTTTTTTGGGGGGGGGGGGGGGCCTTCTTTTTTGCCTCAACACCGCACCCTGATTTGACATTTAATGTGACATGACTTCTGTGCTCCTTTGTTATTTGGCCACAACCACTGCATTTTGACATACAGTTTTTTGGTGCGCCTAAGTCAAAAGCTTTCAAAAAAAGACCCCCAAAAACAAACACCCCCACAAACCCAAACTTACTCTGGTCTCCCTACACCACTTTGTACTGCACAACAGGAAGTCAAGTGCAAAGTAGCAAGTGCTCTATTTGTTGTACAGAATCATAAAATAATTTGTCTCCTGGTATGACAGGTAGCCTGCTATCACACCAGGAATCCTGCAACTAGACTTAGAGAAAAGAAAACAGTGTGTTTGTTGACATTACTGATTTCAACAAAGATCCTGAGAAATTAAGTACAAAACTCCTCGTTTTTCTGCTGAATGGAGTTATAGCACAAATACCTCAGAAGAAAATGGCTTAGCGTGAAGTACCATCTCTACTACCATCACCCATCTGGCAGAAAAGTGAGAACTCTTTTTCCTTAATATTCTGAAAATACTAAGAAGGAAGTTGAAGTGATTAATGCACTGCTGTGGAATTCATTGTAGAGGTTAAGACAATAACTCTGCCCCACAGGATTTACTGTATGCAACCGTATTCAGCATACGAAAATCCCATCCTTAATCTAACAAGACACTATTGTTTTTTACTAAGCTGTCTTGGATCGTATTGTCAATTGTAAGTCTGGCTTGCAAAGAATAAGCATGGTTTGGGATTTGAGATGTTCATCTGTCCAGCGTTTCCTAAGCTGTGGGGCACGTCCTCTTACGTGAGGTGGGGCAGCATCTAAGTAAGTGCAAATTATCTCCTGGAGCTGGAAACCATAATACCACATGAATGCACCCAATTACTCTGGGTGTTGCACTAATAATAGAATTTACCTGGCGGGGCAGGACTAGGCAAAGTCATTTAGGGAATTACAATCTATTCCTTTTTGTACCATCATCCTATTCCCATGCACCTTTTGCTCCCTCCCCCCTCCAAAGCAATACACATAAACAGCTAAATTCTGGAAGCAACAGTATGAGGAAAAAATGCTGCCACATTCGGTACTATTCAAATTCAAGAGCTGATGTTGCAGTTTCAAGACTTATTTTTTGCACAAAATGTAGATGCAATGAACAAGAGACAGCTAGAATCTGCCCAGCTTGACAGACATTAGAAAGAGCATTTAATAAATTAAGCTATAATCTAGATAGGAGGCCCAGATACTGTTCCTGTAAGGAGAACTGTCAACTCTCTCGACAAGTGGCGAAAGGAAGGGAAGGAAAACGGCATTAGTGGCCAATGTAGTGCAAGCTAAGACAGTACTCCAGAAGGCAGCAACGAAAGCAAATGTGTAAATGAGCAGATAGAGCTGACTGCTAACATGTCAGCACCGAAACATTTTTCCTGGAGAATGAGAGCACTTCGGAGTTAAACACCTTTATGAAACAAAGGATCAATAAGAAATGCATGGGGGAGGGAAAGAAATTATGAAACCAAAACACCGATTAAGAAGCATGAGTTTATGTAGAATCCTGCCACACAATACTTTGACAGCAATTCAAAGTGACTGCATGAAGAAAATGGAATTGATACAATTTTTTTTTTTAAAAAAGCAATGCATGTCAATTGAAGCGCATAATCTGAACAGTTTTATTGTAGGAACATTCATTGTGCACACTCAAAGAATGAACAAAAACATGGAAGGTGGAAGATGTACCATCAGAAGCCTGCAAGGACTAGCAACATGTCCTTTTTCACAATGTCATATCCTGTCTAGCCAGGACACTAATAGGAGTTAAATATTTTCAAAAACCCACCAACATGGGAAACTAAGAGGTAGAGGTTTAGGAAAAAAAACTCTTAAGTGATGGGGTGGGGGGGTGGGGGGCAGGGAGAGAAAGAAAAAAAAAGCAGAGCAAGGTATTACTACAAAAGGCCCCAAAAACTGGGGGTAACAGTAATACTAAAAGCAGTCTAAGAACAACAGAAAGCAGATTATGATGTGGCAGCACACAAACTAATGTTCTAGAGCAGGACAAATTCCTCTGCATTTCTAAGAGTGTAGCAGGAATACTGTAATAATAAGGATGACCATCAGTGAAAAAACACAGCAGGAGGACAGATCAGAGAATTTCAAGAGATTACAAAAAAAATGTATAATTTAGATGAGAAGATTTACAAGCCATGGAAGAATATCAAGAAATTGGCTATTTTTTCTTAGGTCATTATTAAGGTGAAGCCATTAGCTCAAGTAGATTTAGTTATTAAGAAGTCCACATGTCAGGTTAACCATGAAAAGTTATCCAGAATATTTTCATAAAATGCACATTGTTCAAATATGAAATGAGTTCATTTAAGAGCAGACTTTTTAAAAGTATGCACTAGATTTGAGAAAGACACTTCTAGCACAAGATACTTACATTTAAGTTTAGCCCTTAAGCGATTACATGGAATTGTTACAAGTCAACAGTAAGTGGTTTATAAAATGTAATTTTATTTAATGTTACTTGGCTGTTACAGAGGGCATAACATTTTCACAAGGCTTTTTTGGGACTACAATCAATGATTAGCAACACACAATAGTGGTCCAAACTCTCTAAATAACAATCACTGGACAAACTTGACACCTTCTCACATGTGCACAAACCTGCATGGAAAAGTACTAAATTTTATACTTGGACATGTGAACTTCAATTGGTTTTCCCATTCCAGTGTATTAAGAAATGACATGCACTTTAGTCTGCCAAAAAGCACTGCCTGTACTCCGGCAGTAACATGCTGCTTCTAATACATAGTAAAGTGAATACCAGAACTACAAAGGCAGGAGTGTAAGTGAACTTTTATTGGGAAGGGATATCAACTTAAACAGCAGCAACCGAAGATTAAGAGAAGCCCCTGTTTTCGAACACACAAGCTTCTGTATTACATGATACAGGAAGCAACTCAATTTGTCATTTTCCAAACTAGAAATGCTCAACTTGATCTGGCCCAAAACTTCCATATTCCTACTGAAAAGAATACACAGTAGCATGTGAAAGTCAATTACGGAAAGGAAACCCTGCAGAATAAGAAGGGAATGTGGAGAATTAAAAGCTATGTGGAACACGCTTTAGTTGCAATTAACTACATTTTCATATCTTACTGTAATACGAAACACAGTCAACTGGCAGGAACTGGTTCAGATTTGTTTTTAAATACCAGGTACACTTTAGTCCTCTACATAAGTGTTTGGAAGTTACTTATGTTTATATGAAATGAAGCTATTAATACTTTTCTACAGCAGTAACCGCACACCAGGAAGGCCAGGACAAACACAAATCAAGGAATGGAGTTTTCCCAAAGCTGCAGTGTGAAAAGACTATAAATTGATTTCCATACACATGGATGGGTTTTCTTTGCTATAGGAAATCCAAGTGGAGCTATAAGGAATGGAGACGTGTAAAAAGGTTTCTTGAGAAGGAAAGGGAGAATGACGCCCCACGTGCAGTTTAGTTTTCTGCACCTTCTGCAGCATCACATTCTTCTCCTGCACTGTCTGATGTCCATAACTAGAAGGAAAAGAAAAACAGTGTCAGCTTTCAGAAGCGCAGCTTTACTTCCAAAAAGGGACAACTATTGACTGTATAGAAATGATACCGGATTAGATTTAAGGATGTCTACAAAGTACCAGTGCGCTGCAGCTGTACAACCCTGGCTTCCAGTACTTGCTCAGAGAGAGGTAATTGGAAATAGTTCCCCGTGCACGGGGCACAACTAGCTCTGCACCTCAGGTAATAGAAGCAGAGCAGACAGTGTTCTAAACAGGTCCAGACTTTTGTGCTTAATAGTGAGCTACGTCATCGATCCTGCATCTTTCAAGCAGTCTGAATGGTAGCTTCATGAGTAACATCACTTTCAAAAGCAGCGGTCTGAATCCTGAAAGTGAAGGTTACAAATGGTAACCTAAGCATTTTGTAGTGCTAATAAAAGACATTTCTACTGAAGGAGTATTGCATAATAATAAATGTTGCTGTCATTTTAAATGCAGTGAATATCCAGAGAGGATATTCCCTAAAAAATTGCCTTAGTTACATATTTTAATAGAACCTAGTGGTTCCGTTAGGCACTTTTCTTAAATGGTTAATCATTATAATACGTACTCAAACATCAACTGATTTTATTCTTAATACATTGAAATTCTGGATCTTTTCTTTTAAATCAAAATCAGGAAAATGAATAAAGCAAGCTGCACTGGATGTATAACAGGAAAGAAGTTTTGTTTCTGAGGTAGTCATCAAAAAGGTTGAGTAAGAATCCCTGACAGATCGTGGACTCCTATTTTTTGACTCCTTGTCCTACCTTGTACGTTAAGTTAGCTGAATGCACCTTCTCCCCCTCCACTGAAAAGGTCAAACAATGAAGAATGTGAGCTATCCAAGCTGTTATTCTAGATTACACAACATGACGTTGCTGACATCGACTTACACTACATTCAAACTAAGTTATGAAAAGGTGTAGTAGGGAAAATAGCCTGAATTGGTGCTATGTTTTGCGCTAGAGCAAAATAAGGGGTTTGTTTCATCACAAATTCAGTCTAACTAAGCAAATACATGGTTACAGAACCAGATAGCACATAAAAAGGCAACTTACTGTTAGGTTGTCTCTAAGCAACTGCATGATGAGAGTACTGTCTTTGTATGAGTCTTCGTTCAGTGTATCAAGTTCTGCAATAGCCTCATCAAACGCCTAGAATAATTAAGCCATCTTTAGTCTTTCTGTTAACTGATCATTTAACAACCAGAAACTAAACCTATCAGTAAAGATAGCTTAAAAAAAAAAGCAACATTAGAAGGTAATGACCTGAATTGCTCTATTTGAAACAGAAGCATAATAAAGGCATAATAAAAGCTTGCCGTGTTGCTGAAAATTTAAGTCATATTGTAAATACAGCCTGCTTGTACCCCTTTAATCCCACTAACAATGAGCTTGGAAACCAGACACATTAAATAGGATCACTTCCTGCATAAACTCTAGGAAATAATCATTCATATTATTTTAAGCATAAACTTTCTTCTACTGTCCCTGCAGGCATACAGAAGAAAAAAGTAACTTACTGTCTTTGCCAGTGTGCAGGCAAGCTCAGGATTGTTGAGAATCTCATAATAAAATACAGAGAAGTTAAGAGCTAGACCCAAGCGAATTGGATGTGTTGGCTGCATCTCCTTCTTGCTGATATCAAATGCCTCCTGATAAGCTCCCTGTGAGTTTTCTATTGTTTCTGTTAAAAGAATGAGAAACATTAAGGTGGGGGGGGGGTGTTTTTGTTTTTTTTAAAAGATATGACTATTTAAACTACTCCATTAGTAGGAGACTGAACAGTCCTCCATTTAAGCCCGCTTAGCAAAACACTGCACTTACTTTAATCAAGGTAGCGATTTTAAACCCATTTTAACTACAGCTGCCACACTGACAAAACACAGGGAGCAAATTAAGCTACTACAGAGCAAAGGTATTCAAGAGACAGATAAACACACAGAAGTTAATAAATACAAACATCCAAGATGACTATATTACCTCAATGGTTATTGATACTTTAGGTAAAAAAAAAAAAAAAAAATTGTGCATTGGTTTTTCTAGAGAACTCCTGCTTTATTCCTTGCACAGGATGGACATGCTCGTGTGAGTCGGGTGTGCAGAGTAAAGGCGGCTACTAGTCTGTATGGCCCTACTTCTTCTTGAGGAAGTTTGGAAGGCATGTACTGCATAGTCCTGAAAAACTTAAAGTCTGCCTCCAAAAATTGGGTGTAGACAGGTCAAGATAAAAAAACACGAAGGTCGTGCCCAAAATAACTGGGAGAAATACCACAGAGAAATGACATTACCAGGCCAGAATGAGTACTTTAAGAGTGCTACATGTAGTCTATTCCAGATTCTCTTCTGATAAGACAACCAAAGGGCCAACAGCTGCTCTAAACGTGCCTGCAGGATGGAAGCAGACTGCAGGAAAAGAAGGGCCGTTGTCAGAGCTCAGAATACAGCTCTCTGAGGGAACTAATACCATAACTGCTCTAGAAAGTGCTGGAAAAAAAGTTTGGTAAGTAAAATCTGCTAAGTATTCAAAAAAGTCACAACACAGACTTGGCTTTTTCAGTATTCACACTGTCATGAGTGCTAATGGACTATTAATTTGTTGAGAACAGGTAAAAAAAGGCAAAAATCCTAGCAAATGCAGGAAATAAATTAGCCTATAAGTACATAAAATATATTTGAAGCTGAGAAAATAAACTGATGCATAGAGGTGGAACATCAGAAAAGCTTCAAGTAAAACTCCCAGAAGTTTGCAAGAAGTCAGGCACAAAATGTATGCATGGTGATACACATAAGCTGTAACTTCCCAGCACCAAGGTCTGCTAATAAGGTTGTCAAACGGTCCCTCTTCTACAGTAAGCACCCATATCAGCATGCATATCACTTTAAATGCACTCTTTTTAGCCAAGATAAGCTGGTATTTCTCTGCTCAGACAAGCCCACAGATTTGTAAATGTTGCTCAGGACAAAATATAAATCAGATTATCTTTGTGAAAGCCAAAGACAAGTTGTCTCGGCTACACTTGGACCTGCTGTTGTCATTCGAATCAGGCGAAGGGTTAAGAATTTCTGAATGCAACTCATTAATGCAAAGACTTTGACTCCATTTTGTACATTTTCATCTTTCAATTTAAATGCTTTTACAATACAAGGAGACTAACAAAGCCTTTATTTCAGTGACAATCAGCTCTGTCCTCCCACTTTGCAATTCAATCGGTTTAAACTAGCCAACACTGTCAGATGCCTACCATGCCCCACCCAAAGGGACAGTCACTTCAGCGCTCTGCCCGCCTCAACAGTCCATCTCCTTTCTGTGTCATGGCATCACTCCAGGACTAATTTTAGTTTGTTATGTAGAAATGTATCACTAGCTTATGCCATACCAAGAGTTTTTAACATCACAACAGTATCTGGGCACCTTGCAAGACAGTTCTAATACTTAATTCAATACATCCTCTGAATAGAGAGTTAAAATCCTCCCCAGAAGAGCTTCCTGAGGTACTTAGAACATGTACATAGGTGGTTATAACTTCTAGGAATGTTCTACATTCTCAGGATGCCCAGTATCAAGTGACAGTACCAGCTGTGAATTTTTCCAGGCCTCTTCTGCTGGATCCAGAAGGGCAAACTAAAATTACAGGGACAGTATTATCCCCGTGAACATCAACCATTTCAGAGCGCAGCTCACACTGCTTTGGATAGTGTACTGACCTAGTAATTTTGTTGCTTCTTTATAAACTTCGGTGACTACAATGAAGTCTGCTTCACACTGAAACGATTAAAACTTACAGATCAACAGGACTCCATCATGGAGTAAAAAATGTTGCAGAAATCTGTTTGGTGTCTTCCTCACCAACTTTATTTTTGTAAAGAAATACAAACAAACAACATTAAATATGTTAGCAGACCTTCACCTAACTTGTTTTCCAGAAGCTCTGAATAAGCATTGTCGAACAACCATCCAGAAATTTAGGGTAGATGACAGGAACACCAGCTAAAATTTCCTGGCATTCTATGCTTAAGGTCTATTCAGAATTTTACTCTCCGTCTGTATGAACACTGGAGATTCCCAACTGAAACGTAGTTGTTCCCACTCAGCTAACTCACGTGAATTCAGAGTAAGATACTGGCACGTGTACCTCATTTACTGTTTGCTCGCCCATGGCCCAAAACGGAAGTTTGTTAGCTATTAAAGACCAAAAGACCACAAGGTACTTACGTTTTCTGTCATCACCACAGGCAACTTCAGCAAGGTATCGGAAGTAGTCTCCCTTCATCTTCAGGTAGAATACCTTGCTCTCTGGATTAGTTGCATTAGCTATTAAATATTTGTCCAACAGCTCCTGAAACAACAACAACAAAATGACATTGACGTATTACATACACCGTTTCAACTAAGTTCAATCTATTTTTCTTCTCTCCAGAAAGTTTGGATGGACTCAAACGTTTGCTACAAGGGAAAAAGGAGTTTTAAGGGCATTTTAGATAGATGCACACTTATTTAAACAAGCTGTGTAAAGGCACAAAACTAGAGACTACATTAAGTTGATCAGTCAGCCATCTGATCAGACTGCAGAAAAAGTAACAAGAAAACGTTTACTGGCATATAGTTTCAGGACCAAGTTTAGTTTCACCATACCTACTTCTCACTTCAAAAACGTTGTTGCAAATGAGTAAGCTTTTACTGGAAAAATGAAACACTATGCAGAAAGTTTCAAAGCTATTTATAAAGAACTTATTTCCACTTCACAACTTATTTCCACTTCACAGGAAAAAAAAAAAAAAAAAAAAAAAAAAAAAAAAAAAAAAAAAAAAAAAAAAAAAAAAAAAAAAAAAAAAAAAAAAAAAAAAAAAGAAAAACAACTCTGCTATTTTTTGTATAAATTGTGTTCATTAGACTTGTGATAAGGAATCTCCAGCCCACCTACCAGAGAGCCAAGGATTCAAACCCATCTAGTTGGTAGCCAGCCTCACCAAACCATACCAGCTCTTTGCAAGGCTGTAAAGTAACACCCGCTCCAGCACAGCAGGGAGGCATCCTTCATGTCCGCCCTGCCTCTCCCGGGAACGGGAAGAGCTGTACAAGCGCTCTCCAGCACACCCTGAGCTGCTAACGTCGCTCCCCTCGCTCACAGGTCTCCTACCTGATAACCAGAGGGACAGGGAAAGGTTTACAAGCCTCCAGCAAGAGGAGGTAAGTCTCTCTCCAAGGCTGCAAGGCCTCTTAGCCCTTCCAAGATAGGGGTGAAGGCAAAGGGCAGAAGAGGTACAGGATTTTCCCCCAGCAAAGGGGGTACTTCAGAGAACTGACAAGGAGGAGAGCAGCTTCTGGCTGACCTCCTTGTCCCTCAGCCCCGGCAATTTTACCCAACTCATTACCACAACCGACCCATGTTCTCTGGAGTTAACAAAGATATAAGTTCCAATAGACTCAAGGAAACCCCACAATACTCAGAGCAACTTTACAATAAGAATTTAAGTGATAAAGATCTGCATTCAGTTACTTGGAAAATAAACAGGTCATAAAAGCAGCAGAAAGTTTCCACAAAGCTTGCAAACTGTGGCTAGTTAAGTAAGACTTTTGTTACAGGAACATGTATCCAGATTCATGAAGCAGCTAGAAGAAAATGTTTAAGGAACTCTAAGCTTTCAGGGCAAAAACCCTCAGCATTTTAATTAGCAACTGTAGCACTACAATCAAAACGAGCTAATTTTAGACACAAACCTACTCCCTATGCATACCACCATACCATTATTACTTCCTTTAATAATCAACGGTAGCAGAGCAATCCAGCTGAAAAGTGTTTACTCATTCCACATCCATTTGAGGTGTTGGCAATTATTTTAAATGAACACTTGTAGTAGGGTACTTCCAACTGGGTGAAAAAAACATTTTTGCGTCCACACTGTGCTTACCGTGGATGTGATATTGCATATAGCTCCACAGACAAGCTCCCTTCAGAGATCTTCCCACCAGGGCATTAAGGAACAGTAAAGAGTTACAAGCGCTCTTATTACCACCCTAGAGAAAACAGCAGGAGGGTAAGATGATACTGAGCCTGACATACCCTTCCACTTACCAAATCAGAAACAGACATTTTTAGGACTTTCTGTAAGGCTAGAAAACCACTGCCAAAGACTAGACACTGGCTAGTATGGCATCAGGATAAGTGGGGAATCTGTGTAACAGTTTAACACAGTGAAGCATGCAAGGGCTCGAGCAAGCATACACCTCACTGGTGTTATGGAAAAAGCAGCGAAACCTTAGGTATGTTTCAAAACAAGAGTTAAGACATAGTAGGCAGATGGGTAATACAACCCCATATTAATACTGTTATTTTGCATGAGTCATTCCCATATTAGAATGAGTTATTCCCACCCTACAGGTTTCTGCAGTGAGAAAAACTTCACATTTTGGCTTGATGTTTTCCTAACGCTTTTCTCCTATGCCAGGTATCAACACCAGCCATAAAAGCGCAACGCTACACAAACCAGTTTCAAAGTCTCAGAGATGACAATGCAGTAACCTCAAGTGTAACACAGAAGTTTGATTTTACAAGAAACTGCCCAGAACGATGAAAGTTGACACATAATACACCTACGTTTAGAAATGTTCCTTAAATCAGTCATGATCAAAGAGTAACTACCAGCCTCTAAAGGCCATCCTAAGGTTGGGACTGCATTAAGCAGCAGAGATGTGATTTATCCATGTACTCAGAATTAGATGTGAAAAACTATGCCATAGTCTAAGGAGCACTGACCAGACAACCAAGAAAGATATGTTGTATGGGATTTTAAACCAGGTATTTGACAAAATTATATCTTTGATTTTTCTTTTAAATGCTGAAATAAAACTTTTCAAGATGTTGCAACTACATCAACAAGGCATCAAACAGGCATTTTTCTTTTATGCCTTCCAAAACCTAAAGATTTATTGTAAACTTAACACACAAAAAATATTACCGATCTTATTATAAAATTCTGTTTTGGAGGTAGCTCTAGCACTAGAGTACTGTGCATAACTGATGCAGCTTGGTTATGACTTAACAATACTAACACCCCGGAATCTAGTGTACACTAAATAATGTTTACAGGAGAGCTTTAGCATGTCTAATTTAGGCTGACACTCAAATCTACATCCCCTAGAGCGTTAATGCCCACTTTTTTTTTTTCAGATGGGGTAGGCCACACACCTCTTCCAGGAGCACAAAAGGATTTTGCCATGGGCCCAGCCCTACCGCAAGTATGTAGCGCTGTGTGTCAGTGCATCCTGAAAGTGCTGCCTCCACTATGCAGGTTTGAAAACCAGTGGTTCTGTGCAGATTTCTGAGAAACTCAGAGAAAAAAGCGGATGCGGGGAGTGAACCGTAGTTTTTCAGACAGCAAAGAGTGGGTTACGTACACTGCTTTATTTCCTAGGCACTCCTCAGCTGGAGAAGCTGAGCTGCCCAGTCAGCAGCTCCCACTCCCAGTTCATCTCGAGGGCCTCCTAATCCTTACCGCAGCACATGGTAAGGGGGAGATCTGTGCCTCTATCAGCCAGGGTGGAACATCCTCATTCTGGACTTTACCTATCCTGTTTTAGTTTTTTAATAGCCTTAAATGGAACAAGATCTCATTTATGAATCATGCAGGATAGAACAGAATACAAACAGACTTTGAGTAAAGCTAATTATTTATCTATCCAGACATTGTCTTTCAAATCAATAACGTATTTGGTACACTTAGCGAGCCATTCATGTCGGGACATCATCATCATCATCATCTCTTGGAAGGCATCTTACCCTCCCTCTAACGGACAAAATGTTGGCAGGGCAGTGAGAGCAGACAGCACAGTAAGCTAAATGATTTACTTTACACTGTTGTGAGTCAGCAATAACCAGGAAAACTCAAGATTTCCTACATCTTTTCTTTATCTTTCCCCACTTGGGCTTTTCTACCTTTCCATCAGACAGCAATCAGCCAGGAGTCCTTATTTTAAACATCAGTTGATAGTAAGTAAAATTAATACAGGCAGCCTGAACAATGAAGCAGACCTCAGCCAACCTCAAAATCTATTATGATAAATTTTACCTAAAGAGAGACAGGCACTGCCACAGGTATGATTCTGTGATGAAGTCAGCCAATACAGTAGACTGCCATCCATGTTCACATACAGCAAACATGCCCATCACCTTTTTTTTTTGTCAGAGAAAGTTATGTATCAAAATACAGTTGCCATCATCATTAAGAACTGCAACCCTTCTTACCACCTTCTAAACCAAGACCTGAACAACCAGCAATTATATGCTCTGCAAAGTGAAACATGCCTCAGTCGCTGCCATAAAAAGCCGCATGATGTTCGAGCTGCTGGCCACCGGCCTGCCCTGTTGGTGGGTGACTCTCAGAACCACGAGCAGTACGAAGACGCAGGAATCAAAACTCTGTCCTCAAGCCAGATCCTTCGTGTCCTGCTGCGGTTGCATTAGAATAGGTTTGCACTTTGACAGTCTGTGGTTGGTATTCCCCCACAACGATACATTATTCTCAAGTGGTGCGCTGGTCCTCCTGTAGACAGGATTTCCCACCCCACTTCTCATTAGTGTTACTCATCCATCTCAATTTATTTCTACCTTGTCGTCCTAATAGCATCATATTCTCACACAGGATATTCTTTTCCCCTCTTACAGAAGGCAGGCTTATTTATTTATCTATTAAAGAGACACCAGGAACAAAGGGCTACCGGTCCCTGGAGCAGATCCGCAGCTGCCTGAAGGAGGCATGGGGAGCAAGCTAGGAGCCTGGCAGCAATCCACTTCTTCCCCTTTTAAATCTGAAATGTATTTTTTTTATTTTTCTCTCCATTGGCAGACTTATTCCTTTACATGCCAAGAGAAAGTTACATTTCAATTGCCTTTTTGGATCTTTCTCCAGCTCTACTTTTGTTCTTTCCCAACTGAATAACTGTCCTTTCTTAGTCCTCTTTTCCCCTCTGCTTAAGCAGGAACAAGGGTTGAACATGTGGTTGTAGTATCAGACCATTGCAATTAATGTGAGCCAGAAATATTAAGTTTAACTCATCGGCTCTCATCACTTCCCCATTATTTCAGCTGTATGAAAAGCAAGCAGTTGAAGGAATATGCCAGCCGTATCTTTACTTGAAGTGCCTGATAGAGACAAAGAAGCTCCCTGAAGACACAGCTCCTTCATAATTATTTGTTGTGTATGCATCTAGCCAGCATCTCCTTACATACACCATGCACACAACCCCTATAATTCATGTACCAGTCCCACTCCACATATGCTTTGTTACCTGTTTTCAGGACAACCCCTTCTTTTAAAAGCTGACATCAAAACAGAAAGTCACACCGACCTCCCCCCATCTAAGCCTATTTTAAAAGGCTAGTCTGATTGGGACATCAAGTTAACCACAGTGCATGCTAAATACTTTCTGTACAATTTAACTATGTGGTAGGTTCAAGTGGCAGAAAAATACCACCACTATCTGATCTGTGCTGTTCTCTCTTCCCACATATTCAGCTATAAAGAATACTGATAGCAAAGATGAATTAAAAAAAATAAAAGAAAATCTTGAATACCAAATTGACCTTTGAGCTGCCTTCAGCACTTGCGCCATTTAGAATTGTACTTCAATAAGAAAAGCAAATACGTAAGTCTCTGCATATATTCCAATACCATCAGCTAGTAGATATATTCTTCACACTTATCCGTTCAATACCAGAGGATGAACATGAACCGGGTCAGCTCCAGAGATTATCTACTGATCACAAGTAGTTTAAGGTCAATTTTCAAAGCAAGCTGAAGATATCATGTGCCTAGGTACCGCCAGGAGTTCTCAATGTGGTAAACTGAAGTAACTCAAAATATTTACAATGCTACCATCACTCAGACATCAACACCTACGACATGTTTGGGTCACATCACCAGCACCAAGTTATTTAATGTTATGCTATTAAAAGACTGATCTACATTGCCATTTGCATTTCTCACCAACTTAGTATATAGTATATCGTTACTTTTGCTCCACCAGAAGGAAAAAAAGTCAATGTAAAAGCAACCATCATAAGCAGCAATGCTCTCCAAAAGTTTGCTCCCATAAATATAAACTGGTTAAGTTGCTCCATGATCTTTAGCAAGAAGGAGTGTGCCATTGTTCCGAATTGCTGGCATAGAGTTTTGTGAATAAAGTCCATATAAAGTTTGATTTTCAAGTCAGACTGTTTCAGCAGTATTCTGGAGCCTAAGGCCCATATATCTTACTTCAGTTTGTTTAAAACACCTTATTCCAACACCATCTTCATCTTCTGGGCATATGATTTTAAATGCTATTCTTTAAAAGCAAACATTATAACAGTTCATGGGAAGTAATTTGTATTTGCAGGTTTTAGTAGTTTAAGACAAAATCCTCTGCTGGTCTTTAATTCATATGACACAAAAAACATCTAGAAAAAAGAAAATCCAATAGTGTTACTCTTTTGATACAAGAACAAACTAATCAATATCAATGTATATCATATAAAAAAATTTATATTCCTCCTTACCCCATGATGGAAAAAGTTCAATGATATAAAAAAAAAAAAGACCACCAGCTTGAACTTCAAATCAGCTGCTCAGAAGCTCTCTGCTGTCCAAGTGCTCGTCAGACCTGCCAGCAGAGGAGGTGCTACCATTCCACAGGGTACTGATTTTCACAGGTCTTACAGAGACTAGATTGAGTTTTATTACTGTTTCCTAGGTGTTCCTTCCCTTCCTGAGCCGACACTAAATTTCCTTACTTTGAGCTTTTAAGTGCTTTTGATTTTTTTTCTTTTTTTTAAGGAGTATTGAAGCTAGCCACCAGAACAGATATTACATGGGTGACAGCAAGTAACTCTGATTATTTAACATTGTACTTGCCTATAACAGCATACACTTATTGGCCAAACCCTACAGAACCAAATGGTCACATGCAAGTGAAGAAACTTGTTTCGAAATAAACCTATTTTGAATCATAGAATCATAGAATCATTAAGGTTGGAAGAGACCTCCAAGATCATCGAGTCCAACCGTCAACCCAACACCACCATGCCCGCTAAACCATGTCCCTAAGCGCCTCATCTACCCGTTTTTTAAATACTTCCAGGGATGGTGACTCAACCACTTCCCTGGGCAGCCTGTTCCAATGTTTGGTCACATGCAAGTGAAGAAACTTGTTTCGAAATAAACCTATTTTGAGACAAGGTTCCTTAAAAATAATGCACATGCACAGAATGCATGTCAATGCCACTTTTTTTAGCAAGTTAACTCACCACCCTGAACATGGATTCAATGTCACAGTCCCATTTAGAAGATGAGCACCTTGTATCTAACAGGCACACTATGAGAAGTGTGTGACACTACATAAATTCAGCCAGGACTGCAGCATGCAAAATACTTGGAAAAATTCTTCAGTCTCAAGTATTTCTGAAGCTCCATCCAGCTCCAATATGAGAAAAACCACCTACAAGCAGCATACAGGGAAAAGGTTTCCACCCTAACTGCAGTCAAAAAGCAAAGCTAACAAGTCAGTGAGGCAGCTCAGACCAATATACTCCCTTAATATAACTGTTAAACACTAATTTAAACACATTAAATGTTCCAAAGTCTTTGACAGCACAGACGGCTGGTGTAGGCTCAGACCTTTCAATAAGGCTTCTACTCACAAATGACTGCCTGTTTTAATCGTCTAGTAAATTGGTATTAAGACTTCTCGACTATTTCAAGTATAATCAGTCATTCCAAAGTCCACAGTATGACTCACTGCAACCTAGGTGTGTTTTAACATTCAGCAGTTGTTTTCTTGACAGGAAAGGGAGAGTTCCCTTCTCCAACAGTAAGATCACTTTACTTTCAGAAGTGTAATTCAGCAGAAGTAAGTTCTTCATCCTTCTGGATTCAAGCTCTGTGCATTAACTCCTTTTGGGAGAACATTAAATCGTTTTCATACAGACCTCTTAAGATCATTAGTATGTCAGTTGATATACAGAGGAAAATACGTGTACGCCTTTCCAGTAATGGCATGGCCTTAAGATGACCTGACAAAGCACTGTCAAAAGCAGAGACAAACGTACCTGGCATGGAAATGGAGGGGGTGACCTAATTTGTCTTCTCCATTTGGTTCTGAGTCTTTGCCTACATAGTTTTAAAAACTGGCAGTCAATATTTAGGATTGGCGCTGAATGAAGTATCTGGAATCCCACTTAACAGATACATTGGAAGCCTGAGCTGCAGCACGTCTGCCCACACTATTCCCACCTGGAGTTGAGATTAATTTCATCTAGAATTTACATTCACTGCTTACATTTCTCCTAAAACAAGAAGTTAGAAAGTTCTGTGGTCCCCAAAGAACTATTTAAGCCAGGAACTAGAAGTGTGTGGAAATGCAAGTTCTCCTTTCTATAGATTTTCATCAGACAAATCCAGTAAAAGTCAAAGAATTATTCAAGTTTTTATGGAAGAGCCTAAAGTTTTCCAGTTTCCCCCTGCCAAATGTAGAAACGAGTCTTCAAAAAAAAAAGTCATTCCCCTTTTCAATAATTATAAATTTTTGCTGAAGTAATGGCTATACCACACAGCCAAAAGCTTTTGGGAAAATTTTCTTGGTATCAGACAGATTTATCTCAAATTGATTCTAACATTCTTCAATGATTGCATTTTCCGTATTTCTAATTCCTCAAAATACTTCAAGTATTATTTTCCTCTTAGTAAACATGCATTACTGATACCAAATTCTTCCCTTCAGAATCCTGACTACCTAAAAGTTTCTTCCAGCATCCTCCATTTGTGATCTTCCATAATATGATAGAATCCAACAAAAAAGTTTAAATTTGCATTTTAAAATATTTCTATGCTCTGCAGCTACAGAAGCCCTGAAGGTATGATTAAATGATTGACTGAGATATACTAGAGTAACAATACTCAAAATGAACAACAGCATGCAGGAGTTACGTGGGTTTAAGGTATGTTGCCCTTGTGCAAATAACTGATTTTTAAAGCCAGCCTTTCATGATAATAAACTCTGGAGGCCCTAAAAGTTTTACTTGCTTCAGTTCTGCTCTCTGTTTGGGAGCCCTAGATCAGAGGCTTGTGATCACTGAAATCCAGAAAGATAATGAAACAGATGCACTTTCTTCCTATCGCTTAGTGTGGCTGGAAGAGCCTTTTGCATTATCCAACTTCACCTTGAAGGAAACCCAGCAATATATTATTTCACTAAGTGTATTAGGAGTGTGCCAGTAATTTGTTATTCCCCAAACGAGACGACCTACAACAATGAGGTTTAACCTTTTAAGTCACAAAAACTAGAAGCCAACATTTCAGATAACCTTGTTATAACAATTTCTCATAGCAAGTGAACCTTGACTTTCTTGCTAAGGCCCTGCTACCTACTTCCATTTAAAACAATTTCTGCTTACAAGAATTTTGCAAAATGTATTCAACTTCAGAACAGAACTTCCTGAAGAAGTTTATCCAGGAAATATGAGGCTGTCAGTCTGATAAAAGTGTATGAGTGTATTTAGAAAATTAATTATCAGAGCAAATGGAAAGTTTTCTGTTTCCAGAGCCTAATATGACTCCTCTATCCAAGTACTTCAGTGGATGGATCGTATAAATTAAAGGACAGAATAAAGATTGCTAGAGCAAGGAATAAACGTTTATCAATGTTAGAAACTGGTAAATGAAACCCTTGATTCCTTCAACAAATTAAGAGAAAGGCACAAGCAAAATCACAGCTAATTCAGGACTTTCTAGTTCATAGGTCTTTATATGTGATGTTTTGGTGGGTGCACAGAATCACAAGATGTGAAACTCGGCACTTAAATTATTATTTTTACTGCCTCCTATGTCTAATTGTCTAGTTCACATGAACTGTTACTCAGATGTACAGAGTGAATTAGCAAATTACAAGCTTACAAGTCAGCTGCATGCTCAGCTGGAGCATTCTGATGTTGGTTCCAGCATCCTGGGAAGCAGAAAGGATGAGGAGGAACCTGTAAACATCAGGCCAATGAACTCGGTAGAGCTATATGGAGTAAGTGCCACAAATGCAGTGTTCAAGAACAGTCTTACTTACCTTACCTAGTTAGTCTGTGATAAAATCAGCTTCGAGTTTATGGTCAAGTACAAAAAGCACTTAAACACAAACAGCAAGTAACATCTAGGGGCACTAGGCCCATCATTCTCAAAGACCAAGAGCATAAAACTAGAAAAAGGGTAAGATCTAAACAAATAAGAAAACATTGATTAATCAAGCACACACCTTCACCTACTAAACTTACACAGAAAGTATATCCATGCACTTTTACCAACTCTCCCCCCGCCATTTTCCTCACTACCTTCCCTCTGAAAATCAGCTATCCCCCATTACTGAAAACAGAATACCAAGCTTCTGCACCCATACAGAAATCAGTACAATTTACTGCTTTAATAACGTGCTACACAACCCCAGTTTGTGCCATCATAAAGAAAGCAACCACTAATAACCTTCAAGCTCAAGTGTTCTTTCCTCATCAAGTTCTCTCTGACATATAGCCTTCTGCATCTTACTTCAAAAAGGCATCTATGATATTAGTATCCAAAGTAGTAGAAATGCCTGCAATACAACTCTCTAGCAGGTAAGCATGACAGTGATTTACAAAATCTGTTACAGCATTAGCAGAAAAATAGAATTTGTGTCTTTGTTGTCCAGTTCTACCTAGTAGGCACATACTACTTTCTCAAGGCCACCAAACCAGTAAACGTCCTCCAGAAAATTTAATAATTCTAGATGTACAAGTGGACTGAGGTATAGTATAGACAAAGCTTTAACAGCCTTGACTACAACCAGGCTACTTAATCCATAGCTTAACCTCATTAAAAAATGGATTTGACACTGGAGATAGATGAGGCTTTGGCTGCCCCATTCTCAACAGCTGGTCATCTGCATCAGTATTAGGATTTCCTATTTTCAATTACTCCACATCCTGCTTCTCACAGGATGTTAACATTCAGGACAGGCCTTTCAGAGCTGTTAGGAGCTATGACTTTGCAGAAGTGCAATTCTCTGGTGGTCATTTCTTAAACTTTTAAAAACAGACAAGCCATTGATCTTCAGTTTTTTCTACTTTCAACATACATAAGTTAACCCTATTCTCAGCTTTAGCTCAAGATGGAGATATCCATGCAAATCAAATCAGTGATCTAAACTCACCCCAATAGCTTCTGAAAAAGGAAATAACACTGCACACACAAATAACATAATGCCACAAGTTTTCAGAACCTCTGACAGAATACCTTACTGCTGTTTATCTTGTATCCTTCACTAGCTTGCTTGTATGTTTTAGAAATTCAGCATCCAGTTGCAGGGGGAGGGGGCAGCAAGCAATGACTGCATGGGATGGAGGCCTCAGCTACCATCAGAATTCCTTGAACTATTTTTAGTTGGGCTTTAACAGTTTTCAGCCGCTTCAAGAACCTCAGTGCATTCTAGGCTTTGTTCCTGCAAGTGTCACTCCTTTCTTAGAAACGGATTCAGTTTTCCTTGCACAAAAGTGTAGTACTCCAGCAGCAGATTCTAACGAAGGGCAAAAACTGACGTAAGAGAAGGTACACCTATGAATAAGTCAAGTTCAGATCATGAATTTAAATTTAAGTTTCAAGCATATTAAACTAGAAAAGGTTCATGCATTAAGTTCCACAATTCTTATCACAAATGTGTTGATGTTTGCTAGAAGTTGTGCTAAGAACACAAAGGAGAATCAACTCTCTCCCCACATATTACCTTTCATCAAAAAGACAACTGTTTTTCCAAATTAAAACATTCATTTAACATTGACTCCACAATTCTGGATTTGCCAAGAAGTAACATTCCCAACTCATGGCTTTGAGTCATGAAGTAGCTAGTCCTTTTAGTCAGTTACTTAAAAAGGATGAATCAATAGCATTTGCTTTAATTCACAAAAGGTAAAAAAACTAATACTTGAAACACTGTCCCAACCACTATCAGAACAACTAATTCAAGTCCAGAAGTAGTATTAACTTAAACGATTAGTATGCCTGACCTTCAGAATAAAACTACATCCTACATAGTTCCCAGTGTCAAAAGACTGTAATATCCTTTTACTCAGATGCTAGTTTCACCTCTACAACATTATGTATTTCTGTATAAACTCTGGCTGTTCACTGAAAATAGGAAAGCAGAGAAAATGGATTCACAAGACATGAAACTCTAGTAAATTGTTCATATAGCAGCATCAAGTTGATACTGAATCTGCTAAATTTCTGCATGTATAATAAAAATCAAGATTTCACTCTTCTGTAGGCTAAAGGTAACAGTAGGGAAAAAACAAGGCTATGGTCAAAGCTTATTCATCATCTGACATCGGATATTTTAGCTGACAGGAGTAATCTATTTGCTGCTGCAAGAAAATACCAACTTCATTTTCAATGACGCTATGAACTTGTGCCGTTGAAAAAAAGCTGCTTTGAACATTACCTTCCAGTATGGGGATTTTTGTTTTGTTTATTTTTGAGTGATTAACTTTAGAAATAGATCTACAAAACTGATAAAAATCAGAAGTGAACATAGATTTTTACCCTTGTTTTTATTAGCATTTATTGTTTCTTAATTACGCAAAGCAGAAGTAGTAACAACATTGCAACCTTGGGGGGGGAGGAAGGAAGGAAGGAAGGGGGAGCTGGCAAGAGCAGCACACTAATACATGCTTTCAACAATTAACACTGCAATCTCACAGAAGATGAAACATTTACAAGCATCCCCTCAACCATAAGACAGTAAAAATTGAAATAAGATACACCTTACAGCTCAAGACTATTTCATTGCAGGCACTGCCGCAGGGTACAGAAAAGAATCAACAGCACAAGTAATGTTACTGTTGGTCCATTTTCAAAAGTTCACGATGCCCTTGCTCAATCCTAGAAAAACTGGCTGACATGGGCCTGACACAGTACAATGTAAAACTGTTTACAGAGGACATTGTAAAAACAGATGTTTGGAAACAACTGAAAAGCCTCATATATGTAACTTTTCTATACAAAAACTTAAAAGCTTATTAAAATAAACTTTTAATTCAGCTAGAGACACGAGGAGTAAGTAACCATCAAGATATAGTTGTTTCCAAGCCCTAATGATTTTAGCCATTGTATCTTCAAGTTTTAAACTGTAGGCAAGTAGTTATCAAATCTCATCTCTACTGCTCTGTGAAGAGCTCCAACAACATCAGGACCTAGAAACTGAACCATACACATAGCGCTACCAAATACACATGGAAAAACCCTCAAGTTGCAGGTGGAGAGTGAACTGCTTCCAGGCAAGGGCTGGTGTCCATCCTTCCTTTACACTAGTTCTCTCTAAAGAATGAAGGAGCTTGAATGCAACACGAGTTATCACTATGCAAAGGGACTGAGGCTCTCAGAAAACCCAGCAGTTTGATCTGCTCCCCCAGAGAAGTTACAATTCAAAAGTTACCTTTTTTGA
The DNA here is from genome assembly GCF_000699105.1 of Pygoscelis adeliae. Lineage (NCBI taxonomy): Eukaryota > Metazoa > Chordata > Aves > Sphenisciformes > Spheniscidae > Pygoscelis > Pygoscelis adeliae. The sequence goes on along the minus strand of NW_008825566.1, from coordinate 3,425,225 downwards.
AAATCTGATGTCACTAAACAGCAGCGTGTATATACAATATACAATAAAGCATTAGTCTTATATTGTACAACCCATCTTCTAGTTTCACACACTATTTCACTAATTACGTGAAAGTTGCTGCTGCACCCACCATTGTCTAGTATCCCTGTCTTGAATTACTCAGAGAATATAAAGAAACACGAACTTTGTGCTCAGAGAGTATACAAAACAACATAGTTCAACTTTACCTTGAAAAAAAAGTTAAGCTGCCAACCTGTTTCTTTATTCAAGGACAAGACAGTTTCAAGACAAGTTTTGACTATGATTCATAAGGGAAGATTCAACATTAATTCTCTACCTTACCGAAGAATTAGTCAATCAATTCAGGGACTTTAATAAAACCTCCTAGTGTACCTTTCAAATAAAACATTTGTGCAGGTTGTTTGACAAAGTCATACCATTTCTTCATTAAAGAGCCACTCTCACCTGAAAGACCAGTCACAAAATTAATAGTTAAAAAGGGTTCAGATCCCATCTACTCCTACTTGCAAGATAGGCAGTTAAAGAAATGTCTTCACTGCTTGGCATGAGATGTAATATCTTACTGTGACCACTGATGGTAGCTGTACGTTAATTAAATAATTAGTAAAAGTTGTATTTTTATTTATGTATATATATACACACATATCTCAATATAATTTTGGGTGTTTGTATTCCAGTGGTGATTAAATTTAAGTTCCTTATCAAACCATGCCCTATAACAATGCCTTACCTAATTGACTTAAGGCATTCTTTACAGGAAAAAAGTAATTGCAGATTCAGTGTTGCTGTCTTTTTAATAAAAAATTAGCAGTATTTTGTAATGCTAGCACAAGTATTTCTAAATGAAGGTTTCTACAACAGCAGATATACTTCATTTTGAAAAGCTGTGCCATACGAGGAATAAAAAAAAAAAGCCTTTTGAAAAAACTGTTAGTAGTATGACTAACAGCAGTCACACTCCACCCAACACATCCACCCTTGCTAAATCCAAATACTCCAGATGACAAGCAACCTTTCCATACTACTTGCCAGCAGTTGTTTCAGTTTAGCTGCCTTCCTAGAATTAAAAAAGCATCTCTGAGATTCAGCTTGAGAGATCTAAAAAAGCTACAAGCGGTTACTATAGTATTAGTAAAGAAGCAATTATCATTCAAAGAAGGAGGGGTCAAAACCGCTTCGTGGCTCAGCTTCAGGAAACCTGTCCTTTGTAGTGTCTGCACATCGTGAGCTCCAATCTCTCGGATGCTGACTCATGGATCATAGGAGTGGTAGATGGAGGAGGAAAGGGAGAGAAGCAGAACAGAACGTAACTGCACATGGCCCTCAAAGGAAGAGGAAAAATCGGAAGGCTTGCAGTAGATAGCTGACATCTCCTCCCACCAAAGGAAGGTACATCTTTGCCAACAGGGCAGAACAGGAAAAGCATGCACAGCTGTAGGTTTCGGTCTTCACTACTTCCTGCTGCCTTCCAGGAGAGAAGGGGAGAGTTGCCAATCAGGCCATCGCTGAGAACACAGAAAGACTAGAACGCAGAGAAAAATTCGGCTAGCACAGGAAGAACTTGCTTTCCCTGCATCAGAAGTCTGTGTCAGCACGACTACCAGACTACCTGCTGTCCACCATTTGATGCGACTGGAATAATTTCAGTATAGACACTGCGTGAAATGGCTCACTACCTTTATCATTCAGAGGCATTCGATCTCCCTATCGAAGCACGAGCTCCTTGTCAAGATGGCACAGCAACCAGTATGAGATTTTATGCATAACCTTCTCTTAGGAACTAGATCTGGTAGAAGGACAGAGGGAGATTAAGAAGTCTGAAGAGCAAGCACTGAGTAGAGGAGTTCCGAGAGGAGTGACAACAGCATGAATGCTGGCACCCCATCACACAGGTTCTAGTGAAACTCTTCTCACAGGAAAAAGGAATCAGTGCCCTACACAAGTCGCACCATTTTCACAAAGGTGAAAGTTTTACAACTTAACTACACCTGTAACTGTAGAAACAGCTTCTTTGGAAGACATGAACTCTTAAATGTGTTAAGGAATTAACTGATTCATTAAGCTAATAAATTTCCAAATGATTTTCAAGCAAAGGTAACTCATTTTGACTGATTTAGGAAAAAACAAAAAAAACCCTAGCTGACAACACGCATGGAAGCATATAAGTATTTTCAGCACAATCCAAAGAAGTACTCCCTTGTACATGAGCCAGAACACTTAATCAAGAAGCAAATTCAGTTACTTCCAAACCAGTCAGCTTTAAATTCCAGTCTCCTAAACCAATCTAGGATACATTTACCTCAAAAATTGTTTATTTCCTTATAGACTTATTTCTTCCTGTTCTCACGTTTGCGATACTAGACACAAAAAAACCTAAGAGGAGCAAATCACTGAAGATTATCTGTCACGCAATTACTATTGCATTGCACACGCAGCTTCCTGCAGCCACAAGTCCCTGGTCACGTAGAATAGGGTCCAGCAGCCTCCACACTGCTGACACGCGTCTCTTCAGCTCCCACTACAGTGCAGTACAGTTTCACTATCGATAGCATCTGGAATTCTGCTGCTTGTACAGAAATGTATTCCTGGGCTTTGATGCATGCTCAGGGTGTCACGCCAGCGTTCAAACCTTAGTTTTACATTATCCCAGAATTACTGCAAATTCATCTTAAAGATTCCCCTGAGAAGTCAGCCTGAATCTGACAAAGCCAATTTCTACATGTCTTTATTTCCTATCTTCAGTATAGATGTCTTACTTTATAAAATCGTATTTTATATTAAAAAAAAAAATCCTCAAAATGTCTCTTGAAGACCCCTAGGGAGTATTTTTCTTCACGAGAAGTAAACGAAATGCACACACAGTTACTTTAAATGCTTTTAACAGGCTACTAGCTGTGATCTGAAGAAATAAAGGGTTTTTCTCATTTTCTTTTCAGCTTATCTTATGAATAGATAAGCTTACTAACCACAGCACAAACAGGCACAAGGCTAAATTCTCTGCATCTCTGCAATTACCTAGTGCAATATTGCATATGGATAACTCCATCCAAAAATGTACTTCAAATACATTCAATTTTGAGTGTATCTCAAATACCTCCACACATATGGGGCCCATAGCAGAGTGCAGATGATCTTCCTCCTCACAGTAACCCACATAACGGTTGCATAAGTTACTGCACGGACTTCCCCTACCCCAGCATAATACTTCGCATGATATTCCCCAGCCAGGTTCCCAGCCTTATTCCCCAGTACAGCAGCACACATGAATACTGAATTTCTTTCTCTTAAGAAAAAAAAAACAAAAAAAAACCAGAAGAGAAAAGAAAATCCCCACTCACCAGCACAGTGGTGCAGATGGACCTGAGCTCAGACTCCACCTTCTCCCGATAGTCCTTGATAAGCTGCATCTTCTTGTCACTGGTGTCTGTCTTCTGCTCAATGCTAGAGATGACCCTCCAGGCAGAGCGCCGCCCCCCCACTACGTTCTTGTAGGCCACTGAGAGGAGGTTGCGCTCCTCGTTGGACAGCTCGGCACCTTGCTCAGTTACTGCCTTCATGCAGGTGGCCATATCATCATAGCGCTCAGCTTGCTCAGCCAGCTTGGCTTTCTGGATCAACTCGGTCTTATCCATGGTGGCTGGCAGTGGGGCAAGAGCAGAACAGTAGCAAAAGCAGGAGAAGCTGGGGATGTCACACTATCAACACGAGAACGCACCTCAAACCTGCCAGAAAGAAGACAGTAACCATGATGCTAGGATAAAACACTACAGAACACGATCTTACACCACCTCTAGTGACCCACCAAAAAACAAGGATCACAGTCAGCCTCGCCTCCCCTCCCCTTCCCCATCTCCAGGAGCTTCTTGTGGAGAGATGAACTGCAGCATCCTGCCCTTCCACGCAGGGCTAAGGGGAGAGGCGCTCGTCTCAAGGGTCCACCCCTAGGGAAACCACGACCTAGAAACCCAACTGGGGAAGGCACACTCAGCGCTAGCCAAGGGACAGCAGCCTGAAGACCAAGTACTGGAAATAGCTGTTTTTCCATCAGTGCGGACTTTTTGTCCTCACACTGCTTTCCTCCCTTGCCTTATGTGAACGTATTAATACGCTGTTTAACAGGGAGCTGGAGAAGGATACCCAGTTACCACCCAGCCTGGGGGACCTTGCCCAAAGCCCTGCCCCCGTGCGCCACAAGCCCTGCAGGTGAGAGCTATAGGAAGGCAGATGCCAAAGCCAGGACAAGCGGGAAAAAATAATCAAAGGAGCGAGACGAGCACGTCCCTGGGGAGGCAAGGGAGGGGTTAAAACCCAACGGGCTGGCAGAGCGGGCCCGGGATCCGCCTCCCTCGGGCACCCGCGCTCCGCGGGGCGAGCGAGGCCAGGGGAGCTCGGA